>NC_134353.1:842710428-842967928 GCF_048569485.1 Anomaloglossus baeobatrachus | reverse complement strand
CACAGTGACGTCGGGTCCGAGCAATGCTGTGCGACACGGGCAGCGATTTGCCTGTGTCGCACAACCGATGGGGGCGGGAACACACGCTAGCGATATCGGTACAGATATTGCAGCGTGTAAAGCGGCCTTTAGTCCCGAAAAGAGACAACCACCCACAGAGAGGGATAGGGCATCCGTCAGAGCCTGTAGATCCCACGGGTCAGTGTAATTGTGCACGGCTCCCAACAGTATTACCGGGAGCGGACTCCCGAATTCCAGACCGGGAAGTCCACAACACTACAGCACAGTTCAGAGGGAAGAGATATGGATCACCAGCCCGGGTGGGGGACCAGAATACACCCGGCCGCGGCGGCCGGCCACCATCACCTTGGTTAACCAATGAACTTGTCTGACTTCTTTAATCGTGAATAAGCTGAGACTCCCTGGTCTGACCAGGCGCACCGGGCCCTGCCATCACCGTCCTCTGCACCAAGTCACCGGGTCCCAGGGCCACCATCCCTACCCACGGAGGGTTAACAAGCTGCCATCCCATTGCCCCGGGTGTTCCACAACAGCAGCGGTGGTGCCACATCTCACCACACACCGTGGGTGGCGTCACCGACAGTTTACTACCATCCCCATACAAATACGTCTCCTTCTAGACGGAGTGTCCGCGTGACCCCCGGGTCCGGCAGAACCCCTCGAGCCGTACCGTAGATCCGTATCCGAGCAGCGCCGGCTGCTGGCATGGGGGCAGCACACATACACCTGCTATTTGATGTGACTTCACAGAAAGAAGTCGAATGGGGTCAGGTCAGGTGAGCGTGGAGGCCACTCCATGCAGCCACCATACCCAATGACTTGTAGGAAGGTCTCCATGAGGTATCGCTTCACGTCCGCAGCCTTGTGAGTTTTACACGTTCTAATCATATAATTTCTGTATGCAAGGTGTCGATTCGTATCGAATTGATGATACCCTTCAACTTTGTAATTCACTTATCTCTATCTCGTTCCGTTTTCAAGATACAAAATGCTAACTCCGTTGTTTTCCACCAGGTTGCGCTATAGTTGGTTTCATTGCGTAGCGCATGGATACTTTACTATACCTAGACACCACTTCTATGCCTATAGCTGCCGCCATTCTCAAGTTAATGGTGGTGGACAGGATATGGGTGGACACACTGTATATATCTATGTATATATATGTGTGTGTATGTGACTCACTTGGTTATGGATTTCAGGCAAATATAGGAACCGTTTTCATTTAAGTCCACCTGGTTTAGTGCACTCTCAAACCTTTCCAGAAAAATAGGAAAAAAACCCAGCCTTTTTCAGCATAAAATAAAAAAGTAAAACGTCCGTATATCTCTTTGCGGGGTGTACTCGCCCAGGATTTATATATTTATTCACTTCTATAGCGCCATTAATTTCATAGTGCTTTACATACATCAGCAACACTGTCCCCATTGGGGCTCGCAACATTATGTGTGGCGCCCCAGGACCTGGTCGCCACAACAGCATTGCCCTCCCAAAGGGTTAATGCTGAGCCTGGAGGTAATTGGGAGGTCCATTGGCCAGCAAGTTTAACATCCAACGCAGTTCTCCCTCCGGCCAGCAGGGGGAGCTCTGAACCTGGAATTCCAGGGAGCATTCCTTAAGTCTGACCTGAGGGAGGAAGTAGTGTTCAGTCTGTAGAGAGAAGTGAAAGGAAGCAGACGCAGAGTGTGCTGTCCTGTGGATATGGGGCCTGGAGCTGGAACAGCTTGGCCCAGGGAAGCAGGAGTAGCAGAGAGGCAGAGAAGAGACTCGGACATCGGAGTCTGTAGCCACCAGGGCTTAAAATACTCCCTGGTAGCCGAATCCGAAGGGCAGGAGAGCTGCAAGCACCTGGCCCATAAACAGCCCGAAGGTACAGCTGCAGCATCAGGGCCCGGGGTGGACTCCAGCAGAGAAGCACCAGAGAGGGCCTGCGCAGCCTACCACAGAGGGAAAGGGACGTACCACCGGTCCCAGCAGCAAAGAGGGCCATTGCTGGATCCAGAGAAGCAGGGTCCTATCGTAGTAAAGAAAGGAACAGGAGTAGGTCTCATACTCAGCTGGCCAGAAAGATCACCCCAAGTACTTCCAGGCCGACCGGATCCCCTTCACCACCTGTGACGGTCTCCCAGGATTGGACTGTTCCTAAAGTAAAAGAGGAGAAGGTAAAGAGACTGTTGTTTGTGCCTGGTTCTTTCATTGCCTGTCGGCCCTGCACCGTGTTAGCCACACAACACCATAGACTTTCACGAGCACTAACAGTGTCCCCGAGGCTCCGCTCCACCTGTGGGGAGCAGTACCACCATTGCTGCCGTATCATCACCCCGGAGGCCTCACACAGCAGCGGTGGCTTAATAGCCGCAGACCACAGGTGGCGTCACGAAACAAATACTTTAATTGCTCCCAAGTCACCAGCCATATTAAACTGACACCCACCAGGGCCACGGAGTCAGGCCCCGCCACCACTGACGTCCCCCGGACTAGTCCGGCCCGGCACCGGGTGTCCCATAGCCCTGGGGTGGGCGAGTCATATGCATGTGCAAACATGTGAATTGCACGTTTTAGAGTGGTCTCTTATTGCGGCCAACCTAAGGCACACCTGTGCAATAATCCTACTGTCTCATCAGCATCTTGATATACCACACCTGTGGGGTGGATGGATTATCATCTTGGCAAAAGATTTAGACACATTTGTGAACAATATCTGAGCAAAAAAAGCCTTGTGTACATAGAGAAAGTCTTAGATCTTAGAGTTCATCTCATGAAAAATTGGAGCACACACAAAAGTGGTGTTTTATATTTTTGCTTAGTGTATTTTACAAAGCACTTTGATTATTTTTGTCTACACAGGAGCATGTATAGAAAGCAGCTATGTGAATATGTACAGTTGTGTGAATGGAATATCAACGATGTTCTGTCACGTATATTTGCTTCCAACATTTTTTTTTTTTTCTGGTTTAAGTTGCTAAGGCAACCAAAATGTCAGCTTTGTACAATAAAAATGTCTTCTCTGCTGTAAATGTAAAGCATATAATATTCGTCTGATAATGGCATCTCGCGTTGACCAAAGACGCCCTCTCCGATTGACCCATCTTATTATATGTTGGTGTTCTTTACCCCTAGTAATACAATTACAAGGCTGTTTACTGTGTGAGCGCTCTGATATGGTGGCCTATGGGGATAAACGGTCTCCGATCCATTGGCAGAACTGTTTGTATCCTGAAAAGAACCATAGCAGCTTCGTTGGGTGTTAATTGTACATTTCATACTTCGGAGATGTTACGCATGAATGAAGCAAATATTGTCTTTTAAGAAAATTAATGAACACTGGTGTTTACGATCGAAGCTACATCTTTTATTATTGTCTGCCTGCGCCCTTATACCCTCACTGTCTATGGCCTCATACAGCTCTGGCAAAAATTAAGAGACCCCTGCAAAATTTTCAGTTTTTCTGATTTTTGTCTTTATAGGTATATTCTTGAGTAAACTGTAAATTGTTCTTTTATTCTATAAACTACTGACAATGTCTCTGAATTTCCAAGCAATACATTTTGTACTTATTTTCTGAAAATGAGAAATGGTGAAAATAACAAAACAATTCATTGCTTTCAGAGCTCAAATAATGCAAAGAAAACAAGTTCATAATAATTTAGAAACAACACTAATGTTTTAACTCAGGAAGAGTTCAGAAATCAATATTTTGTGTAATAACCATGATTTTTAATCACAGCTTTCATGCGTCTTGGCTGCTTTCCACTAGTCTTTCACACTGCTTTTGGTTGACCTTATGCCACTTCTGGTACAAAAATTTAAGCAATTCTTCTTTGTTGGCTTGAGACTATCCATTTTCCTTTTGATTACATTCCAGAGATTTTCAATGAGGTTCATGTCTGGAGATTGGGCTGTCCATGACAGGGTTTTGATGTGGTGGTCCTTCATCCACACATTGATTGACCTAACTGTGTGGCATTGTCCTGCTCAAATAAACAGTCCTCAGAGTTGCCTGAGCAGAAGGAAGCAAAAGTTTTTTTCCAGGATTACCTTGTATTTGGCTTGAGTCAATCGTCCTTCACAAAGTTTAATCTGCCCAATTCTAGCCTTGCTGAAGCATCTCCATGTCATCACCAATCCTCCACCAAATTTCACAGTGGGTGCAAGACACTGTGGCTTGTACACCTCTCCGGGTCTCTGTCTAACCATTAGACAACCAGGCAAAGCTGAAAATTAGACTTATTAGAGAAGATTACCTTACTTCAGTCCTCTATGGTCCAATCCTTATGGTCTTTAGCAAACTTCAGCCTGGCTCTCCTTTGCTTCTCATTCATGAAAGGCTTTTTCTAGCTTTACATGTCTTGAGCCCTGCCTCTAGGAGCCTGTTACGAACTGTTCTTGCTGTGCACTTCACCCCAGCTGCCATTTTCCATTCCTTTTGTAGGTCACTGTTATGGCCAGCCCAATCTCCAGACCTGAACTTCATTGAAAACCTCTGGAATGTAATCAAGAGGAAGATGGATAGCCAAAGGCCATCAAACAAAGAAGAACTGCTTACATTTTTGGACCAGGAGTGGCATAAGATCACCTAAAAGAAGTGTGAAAGACTGGTGGAAAGCCAAGACGCATGAAAGCTGTGATTAAAGATCATGGTTATTCCACAAAATAGCGATTTCTGAACTCTTCCTGAGTTAAAACATTTTTTGTATTGTTGTTTCTAAATGATTGTGAACTTGTTTTCTTTACATTTGAGGTCTGAAAGCAATGCATTGTTTTCGTATTTTGAACAATTTTTATTTTCAGAAAATAAATACAAAATTTATTGCTTGGAAATTCGGAGACATGTTGTCAGTAGTTTATAGAATGAAAAAACAATTTACATTTTACTCAAAAATATACCTATAAAGAGAAAAATCTGAAAAACTGACAATTTTGCAGTGGTCTCTTAAGTTATACAGAGTTGTATATTAAATTGACCTAACGATTCATTTGGTACATGTCAATTTAAGAATTTATATTACTGTGGTATAGGTATATTACAATGAAAAGCAGTATTGTTTAATTTAAAGGGGTTGTCTAGTTGTAAATGAGAAGTCTGCTGTCACTATGTGACTGCAAACTTATGAATCCTTCCAGCACTCGCACTGTGCATCCACACCATACACTTGTATTGAGCAAGACCGTGCCCGCTAGTCTGGTTCTGTCCATGAAACATGCATATTGCACAGTTGCGGTCATGTGACTGCCGTTCTTGGCTGAGAAATCAGCGAACCCTTGCAGGGAGGATTTATAAGTCTGCAGTCACATAGAGCGATACATAGTGACTGCAGACTTATCAATTTAGATGGCACAACCCCTTTAAAGAAAATCTGTCATCGGTTGTGACAACATAATGCATGGCAACATTAAAGGGAACCTGTCCGGTCCAATATACACTCAGAATCACAACCAGTTCTGGGTGCATATTTCTAATCCCTGCCTAACCGTCCCTGTATAGACGAGCATAGATAAGGAGAGCTTTAAAAAAAGTATTTCTAAAGATCTTTTATTGTATGCTAATGAGCGAGGGGACTAGTTCCAAGGGCATTGCTTCCCTTGCTAGTTGGCTCCATTAGCATGTTAGTATGCCCCTGTGGGTGTGCTAACATGATAATGAATGTTCAGCGTCACAGGATGATCTCGCTCACCTCTCCGCTGTCATCACCGCTCAACGCTGGATTTCGGCTCAGTGCGCATGACCCAGGAGTTTCGGTCATGCGCACTATGAAGCCGGGTGTACGCATCCTGGCTTCAAACCGAAGTAGTGCGCATGACCAAAACTCCGGTGTCATGGGCACTGAGCAGAAATAGAGCATCAGGCGGCAATGGCAGCAGAAAGGTGAGTGAGATCATCCTCTGACACTGCACATTCATTAGCATCTTACAGGGGTGTACTATCATACTTATGGGGCCGACTAGCAAGGAAAGCAATGCCATTTGGTTAGTCCCTGCGCTCATTGGCATACGATAAAAGATCTTTAGAAATAGTTTTTCTAAAGATCCCTTTATCTATGCTAGTGTATACAGGGACGGTTAGGCAGGGATTAGCAATATACACCCAGAACTGCACGTGGCTCTGAGTGCATATTGCATCTGACAGGTTCCCGTTAAGTAAAAGTAGATGTAAAAAAGACGGTTAAAATTAATCACTGCTGGCAATTTTAAAACTACAATTTTTGTTTATTTTGCGTTTTATTTTTAAGAGAAATACATTTCTGTCATAATTTTTAAGGCAAAACATCTAAAAACGGCCAATTATTTTTTTTTCCTTTTCATTCTCATTATCCATCACCTAATTTTGTAATTTTTAAAAGACCATGATACCAAATATATGTTTATAAATTTTAACTTTTGATTTGGGAATAGGACAATGACTGGTAAATTCTGTAGCATTTTATTTTTTTCTATTCAGTATATTTTTAAAAACATTTTTTAAATCCTCATCCCCCCTAAGAGACTTTGAAACTGGGATTGTTGGATTGCTTGTAACCACAATACTTCAGTATTGGAAGATTAAGCATCTCCATTGAAACTATCTGGCCAGGAAAGGACATGTGCTGCTCTGTGCACTTGTTGCCATTGTGGAGGGGTGCAGGAGCTGCCAGACATTAAATGCACTATTCTCATCTATAAGACCGAGGAGAATGCTGCATGTAGAGATTTTTTTCCCTCATAAACCTAAGGTAATTGCTCATTTGCACTAGCAAATTGGCTAACATTGGTCTTGTTGCAGTGGCATGCAAACGTTTGGGCACCCCTGGTCAAAATTACTGTGATTGTGAACAGTTAAGCAAGATGAAGATGAAATGATCTCTAAGGCATAAAGTTCAAGGGAATCTGTCACCACTTTTTTGGTGTATAAACTATGGCCACCACCAGTAGGCTCTTATATACAGTATTCTAACATGCTGTATATAAGAGCCCAGGCTGCTGTGTAGAACATAAAAAACACTTTATAATACTTACCTAATGGTCGTGCGGTGGGCCATATGGGCGTCTCCGTTCTCCGGTGCTGGCGCCACCTCTTTTGGCCATCTTTGTTCTCCTTCTCTAGCCGCGGTGCATGACATGTCCGACATCATTCACACTCGCTGACATTCAGGTCTTGAGCAGGGCATATCAAAGTATTGTAGTGCGCCTGCGCAGGATCGGCGAGTGTGTATGACGTAGACACGTCATGCACACAGGCTTCAGAAAGAGGACGAAGATTGCCGAAAGAGGCGGCACCGGCACCGGTCAACCGAGACGCCCATATGGCCCACCGCACGACCGTTAGGTAAGTATTTGTGGCGCTCTGGACAAGCCAGGGGCACAGAGAACACCACCCACACACCCCACACTCCCGGTCAGGCACACCGAAGTCAGACACAAAACCCTTGTTGCCTTCCTCCAGGGGCTGATGTTCACACCAGGGGGGTGGGCCAGGCGGTTGGCCCCGCCCACCGAGGAGTTCACAGTCCTGGAGGCGGGAAAACCAGGCAGTTCAGTTTTGGAAGTGAAAGTGGAAGGTGGAAGGAAGGAAAGTGATAGTGGAGCAACTAACTGACAGCGTCTGGGTGTGTGTCCCGGGTGGTTCAGCAAGGTTGGCAGACAGTGGTGACAGTCTGCAGGAGTGGCCTATCGGAGTCTACCGTAAGGACCGTGGATGGGCGGTGGCCCGGCGGTACCGGACCGGTACACAAAGAGAAGTCAGCACCATCTGGCAGGGGCTTACGGACCCCGGCAAGGCTAGGAGTCGCCGTGAATTTGCCAAATCCGTCAGCGAAGGGAACCTCCTGGGTTTCCCAGCAGCCAAGTCCCGACAGAAGGCAACAGTCCAACCGTGAGAGGGAAACACAGCCACCGCCAAGGCTACCGTTCCCAGGGCCAGAGCCCGCGGGCAAAAGGGGCTCCTCCGGCCCATATCCAAGCTGGGGAGCGGGTTACCGGTGGGAACCCATTGGAACCATTTACCGTACATAGGTGCAGGGAAAGGCAGTCACCATCAACCTGCCGGGAGGAGAAACACCGCAGCCGTCTGTGGGACCCGTCCATCCAGCCGTGTGTTTTACCGAGAACTGTGTCCTCATCATTGGCTAAGTGAGTACCACCGTGCCGTGCGGCACAGCGCTGCCCCCGCGACCCTGCACCTCACCAGGCCCCGTAACCCGCCTGCCATCCATCCCTACCCCATCACCGGGCCCCGGGACAACCAACCCCCTACCCACGGAGGGGAGAACTAACAACAAAGCTGCTCCCTGTCACCGCTCCTGGGATCCCCGTCAGCGGTGGTGTCACCAATATAACCACAACCGTGGGTGGCGTCACGGACAATCACCAAATCCCCCACCATCCAATCAATCTCCCTTTTCACTCACGGGCGAGGAACGCCGCTCGAGTCCCCAGGATCCGGCCCACCGCTCGAGCCACCACCGAGCAGTAGCGGCAGCCGCAGCAGCGGCCGGACCCGAGCAGTGGGAGAGCGCAGCGTCCCCTCCTCCGCCCGCGACATATTATAAAGTGTTTTTTATGTTATATCCCCAGCCTGGGCTCTTATACAGTTAGGTCCAGAAATATTTGGACAGTGACACAATTTTCGCGAGTTGGGCTCTGCATGCCACCACATTGGATTTGAAATGAAACCTCTACAACAGAATTCAAGTGCAGCTTGTAACGTTTAATTTGAAGGTTTGAACAAAAATATCTGATAGAAATTGTAGAAATTGTACACATTTCTTAACAAACACTCCACATTTTAGGAGGTCAAAAGTAATTGGACAAATAAACCAAACCCAAACAAAATATTTTTATTTTCAATATTTTGTTGCGAATCCTTTGGAGGCAATCACTGCCTTAAGTCTGGAACCCATGGACATCACCAAACGCTGGGTTTCCTCCTTCTTAATGCTTTGCCAGGCCTTTACAGCCGCAGCCTTCAGGTCTTGCTTGTTTGTGGGTCTTTCCGTCTTAAATCTGGATTTGAGCAAGTGAAATGCATGCTCAATTGGGTTAAGATCTGGTGATTGACTTGGCCATTGCAGAAGGTTCCACTTTTTTGCACTCATGAACTCCTGGGTAGCTTTGGCTGTATGATTGGGGTCATTGTCCATCTGTACTATGAAGCGCCGTCCGATCAACTTTGCGGCATTTGGCTGAATCTGGGCTGAAAGTATATCCCGGTACACTTCAGAATTCATCCGGCTACTCTTGTCTGCTGTTATGTCATCAATAAACACAAGTGACCCAGTGCCATTGAAAGCCATGCATGCCCATGCCATCACGTTGCCTCCACCATGTTTTACAGAGGATGTGGTGTGCCTTGGATCATGTGCCGTTCCCTTTCTTCTCCAAACTTTTTTCTTCCCATCATTCTGGTACAAGTTGATCTTTGTCTCATCTGTCCATAGAATACTTTTCCAGAACTGAGCTGGCTTCATGAGGTGTTTTTCAGCAAATTTAACTCTGGCCTGTCTATTTTTGGAATTGATGAATGGTTTGCATCTAGATGTGAACCCTTTGTATTTACTTTCATGGAGTCTTCGCTTTACTGTTGACTTAGAGACAGATACACCTACTTCACTGAGAGTGTTCTGGACTTCAGTTGATGTTGTGAACGGGTTCTTCTTCACCAAAGAAAGTATGCGGCGATCATCCACCACTGTTGTCATCCGTGGACGCCCAGGCCTTTTTGAGTTCCCAAGCTCACCAGTCAATTCCTTTTTTCTCAGAATGTACCCGACTGTTGATTTTGCTACTCCAAGCATGTCTGCTATCTCTCTGATGGATTTTAAAGAATAACAAAACTTGTGTCACTGTCCAAATATTTCTGGACCTAACTGTATACAGCATGTTATAATGCTGTATATAAAAGCCCAGTGGTGGGGGCCGCAGCTTATACGCCAAAAAAAATGTTGACGGGTTCCCTTTAAAGATGACACATTTCCTTTGTATTTTAGGCAACAAAAATATATATATATTTTCATCTTTTACATTTTGAAATTAACAAAAAAGGAAAATTGGCCCATGAAAATGTTTAGGCACCATGCATTGTTAGTATCTAGTAGCACCCCCATTGTCAAGTATCACATCTTGTAAAGACTTGTTGTAGCCAGCCAAGAGTCTTTAAATTCTTATTTGAGGGATTTTCATTCATTCGTCCTTGGTAAAGTCTCCCAGTTCTGTGAGATTCCTGGCTCGCCTTGCATGAACTGCTCTTTTGAGGTTCTAACCACAGATTTTCAATGATGTTCCAATCGGGGGACTGAGAGGGTCATTGTAAAACTTTCAGATTGCACATTTTGAGGTAGTCTAGTGTGGATTTGAATGTGTGTTTAGGATCATTATCCATTTGTAGAAGTCATCCTCTTTCCAACTTCCGCTTTTTTACAGATGGTGTTATGTTTGCATCAAGAATTTGTTGAAATTTCATTCAATCCATTCTTCCTTCTACCTGTGAAATGTTCCCAGTTCCATTGACTGCAACACAAGCCGAAAGCATGATTGATCCATCTCCATGCTTAATGGTTGGCGAGATGTTAATTTCCTGAAATTCTGTGCCCTTTTTTCTGCACACATACCTTTTTGATCATTGTGGCCAGACAGTTCTATTTTAACCTAATCAGTCCATAATCCATCAGGCTTGTTTACATTCTCTTATGCATACTTCTGATGCTTAATTTTATGGTCAGGACGCAGAGCTCCAGAGTCTGCTAAATCTTCCTGAAGGTCTTTTGCAGTAAAGTGGGGGTTCTAATTTGACTCTCTAGCAATTCTATGAGCAGCACACAGAAATTTTGGTCCAGACCTTATGTTGACCTCCACTGTTCCTGTTAACTGCCATTTCTTAATTACATTTTAAATTGAGGAAAGTGCAACTTGAAAACACTTTGCTTTTCTTATAGCCTTCTCCTGTTTTGTGGGTCTCCATCGTTTTTAGAGTGCTAGGCAGCTGCTTAGAAGAACCCATGGTGCTGTTTTTTTGGCACAAGGTTAAAGGCGGCTGGGTCTTTATAAACCTGTGAAATTTGCATCATCTGGCCTGTCCAAACGATGATGGTGAACAAGCCATAACCCTAAGGCTATGTTCACACATCAGTTTTTTGACATCAGGCACAATCCGGCGTGTGCCTGATGCAACGGATCCGGCGCAGAATATGCAAAAACAGATGTGCCTGATCCTTTTTTTTTTTTTCTTTTTTTATATTTTACCCTCTGGTAATAAAAAGTCCAGGAATAAAAAGAAACCACTATGGATAAATAAGACTGTACAAAGTATAATAAAACAAAAACAAAGGGCATTTAAAATCTTAAAGGCTGAGAATACAGAAACAGCATTTCAGAAGTATAAAGATATCAATAGGAAATGTAAAAAAGAAATCAAACAAGCAAAATTAGCTACTGAAACAAAAATCGCCAATGACATTAAAATAAATCCCAAAATCTTTTATAAATACATTAATGCCAAAAGGAAAACAAAGGATAGTATCGGCCCCTTAAAATATAATAACAAGTTAGTTATAGAGGACAAACAAAAGACTGAGATATTAAATAGGCATTTCTCATCTGTATTCACCAAGGAACTGACTGTACCAGGGATCATTCAACAAGTGAAAAATCAAAGTCCACCACCCGATATAATTAATTTAACACAAGATGAAGTACGCCTACGTCTGAGTAAATTAAACATTGACAAATCCCCAGGGCCAGATGGCATTCATCCACGAATATTGAGGGAATTGAGCTCCGTAATCGACAGACCGCTGTATCTCATCTTTTTAGACTCACTTGTAACAGGGTTGGTGCCTCAGGATTGGAGAATTGCTGATGTGGTACCGATATTTAAGAAAGGTAAGAGGGTAGATCCAGGCAACTACCGTCCAGTAAGCCTGACATCAGTAGTATGCAAAGTTTTTGAGGGCATTTTATGGGATGACATGCAAAAATATATTGCAGAAAATAATATGATAACTGACAAACAGCATGGATTCATGAAAGATAAGTCATGTCTAACCAACCTGTTGGGGTTCTATGAGGGGGTAAGTTCAAACCTGGATATTGGTAATGCAGCTGATGTGATTTATTTGGACTTTGCAAAGGCATTTGATACTGTACCACATAATAGCCTTATACTAAAGCTCCAGAAGCAAGCACTAGGGGAAACTATATGCAACTGGGTAAGGAATTGGCTAAAAGATAGGAAACAAAGAGTAGTCATAAATGGTACATTCTCTAAATGGGCTATAGTCAGCAGTGGGGTGCCGCAGGGATCTGTGCTTGGACCGATTCTTTTTACTCTCTTTATTAATGACCTTGTGGATGGGATTGATAGTACAGTGTCAGTCTTTGCCGATGACACCAAACTATGTAGGATATTAAAAACTGACCTGGATAGTACAATATTACAAAAAGATCTGGATAAGATGTCAGAATGGGCAGATACTTGGCAAATGAGATTTAATGTTGATAAATGTAAAGTAATGCACCTAGGACGGAGTAATCCTATAGCTGCGTATACATTTAATGGAAGTAAACTCGGGACTACAGAACAGGAGAAGGACTTGGGTATTCTCATTACAAATAAGCTGAGCAGCAGCACTCAATGTCAAGCAGCAGCTGCTAAAGCAAACAAGATTTTAGGGTGTATAAAAAGAGAGATTAGATCCCATGATCCCAACGTATTGTTACCCCTCTATAAATCACTTGTAAGGCCGCATCTGGAATACGGGATCCAGTTTTGGGCTCCACATTTTAAAAAGGACATTCAGAAGTTAGAGTCAGTTCAAAGGCGGGCAACTAGACTATTACAAGGAATGGAAGGCCTCCCATATGATGACAGGTTGAAAAAGTTAGATATGTTTAGCTTAGAAAAAAGACGTCTCAGAGGAGATCTCATTTATATGTATAAATACATGTGTGGTCAATATAAAGGACTGGCACATGACTTATTCCTTCCAAAGACAATACTAAGGACCAGGGGGCACTCACTGCGAGTGGAAGAAAAGCGATTCCGACAGCTAAATAGGAAAGGGTTCTTTACAGTTAGAGCAGTCAGACTGTGGAATACACTACCACAAGAGGTAGTAATGGCAGATACTATAACAGCTTTTAAAAAAGGGCTGGATGATTTCCTCACTACACACAACATTGTTGGTTATAAATGACTTAGTGACTAAATGTAGAACTGGTGGAGGAAGGTTGAACTAGATGGACCTAGGTCTTTTTTTCAACCTAAGTAACTATGTAACTATGTAACTAAGATCCTGTATACCTAATCCGTCAAAAACGGATCCGGCGCATCTGTTTTTTTGCATCCGTTTCGTCCGTTTTTTTGCTGGATCTGTTTTTTTTTTCAAAAAATTGGAGCATGCTCAGTTTAAAAAACCGGATCCGGCGGCCGCATCCGTTTTTTGCCGCATCGTGCCGGATCCGGCGTCCATAAGCTTCCATTGTAAATCACGCTGGATCCGGCGCGATACGTTTTTTTTTTTTTCAGAGACAAAAAACGTTCAATGAGACGTTCCATCCAGCTGCCGCATTGAGTAATTACGCCGGATCCGTCAAAATCCGGATGCAACGCAAGGCCATCAGGCACAATCCTGCACTAATGCAAATCAATGGGGATAAAACTGATCCGGCGCCGGATCCGTTTTATCCGTTTTTTCCGGATGTGCCTGATGGAAAAAAACTGATGTGTGAACATAGACTAACACAGGCTAATTAAGGTCTGAAACCTTGATCAAAGTTATCTGAGCACACAAATCTCCAAGGGTGTCCGATCTTTTGCATCGGCCCATATTCCTTTTTTGTAATTTTTTTAAAATGTGTAAAAAAAAAAATAAATAAAATTTTTGCCTAAGTTATCTTTTAACTTTATGCCTTTTAGAGATCATTTAATCTTCAGCTTGCTTAACTGTTCACAATAACAGTTATTTTGAATAGGGGTGCTCAAAGTTTGGCATGCTACTGTGTATATTGAGCAAAATACACTCATCTATGCAACTACACAGGGTTTTTTGTAACTTATATCTACCTCAAAATGGCATCAGTAGAATAACAACTCGCCGAAAAAAGTCATTTGGCAACTTTGACTGAAAAGAAAAACCGGTATGGCTGCCTGGAAGCTGGGGATGAAAACAATCATAAAATCACTGTGTCTTGAAGATCATAATAATCCCTAAGAACAGCAGTGGGACTCCAATTTATACCAACTGGTTGCCTGTTTGTGTTAAGATACCACGCCCATTTATTAGAAAGGACTGGCACATTACTTATTACTTCCAAAGACCATACTAAGGGCCAGGGTGCACTCATGCAGAAAGGCAATACCAGCAACTTAATAGGAAAGGGTTCTTTACAGTTAGAGCAGTCAGACTGTGGAATGCCCTGCCACAAGAGGTAGTAATAGCTGACACTATAACACCTTATAAAAAAGTGCTGGATGATTTCCTCTGTACACACAACATTGTCGGTTATAGATAATTTAGTGACAAAAATGTATAATTGGCGGAAAAATATTGAACGTGATGGACATAAGTATTTCCACTATTATAGAAATTATCTTGGAATTAAGACTTTAATACACATTAGAACAATGTTGGCTTACCAGGCTCAGCCAACAGTCTGCGTATGGGGAGCTCCCAACTCTTCCCAGAAATGATGCCAAGTCAGGGAAGACTAAAGATTAGAGATGAGCGGACCCGTGAAAGTTTGGTTCGGTGGGGTGAGTTGAACTTGACAGTGTATGGCCCAATTCCTCCATTCCTTCCTTATTCCTTTACATACCCCTCCTCCCACTTTACTTATCTATATAAATAAACACACCACACCATCTTTTGGATAATTTTGGCCACACCGGCCATTTTATTAACATAAATAACAATAACCAAATAAATAACCGACAATTGGGGGGAGGTCCTTGAAGCCACCAGATCTGGCACATACCACCACATTGCAAGGTATCTCTATGTTACCCTCAGCCGTGAACCCCCAGCTCAAGGGCACCATGCCACAATAAGTGGCCCAAAATGTGTAAATACCATAAATACCAGCTCCCAGGGCACACCCCCGTCCAGAGCCCCATTGAGTGCCAAATCACCAAATCCCTCAATTCCATCCGGGAGGGAATTATCCATATAACTCCACCCACGACTTTACCACCTCCAAGGACCCCACCGCCACAACCACTGTGATGTGAATCCCTCACAAATAATCACACCAACAAACCAATGATTCTTACACTTTTTTTTTTTTTTTATTATAGATATATAACCTTTAAACAAACCCCCCTAAAAAATTGGGCGGGTGGGCGGGACTCCAGTCTTTGAGGCACCGCAAAATGGCTCCTCTTCCCGCACTTTTCCTATATATAACCCCCCTGTGTCACACGCCCCTCCTTCATCTCCTTCCCTTTAAGCTTCCCTTACATTCCCTCATGGACCAACCCCTGTCATGTGGGCCTCTGCTCATTTCTCCTCTCCGGCCCTTTCTTTAAATTAAGTTCGGTTTGGGACTCGGACTTGACCTGAACCCCAATGGAAGTCACACAAACAGCTAGCCATAAACAGATCACTTCCAGGTGCGAGTGACCGGGGTTTTCCCATTTATTTCTTTCATTATTATTTACTAGAAGGTTGCCCGATTCTAACGTATCGGGTAGTCTAGAATGTGTATGTAGGGTTGCAGATTGAATAATAATATAATCAGCAAGTCTTGAATAATGATGGTTCATTTCTTGCTCGTTGGTCTCCCGCTGTGTAGCAAGCATCGGCGTATTTGACAGTGAGAGACTAACGATCTGAATGGGCAGGGAGCCGGCGTACACTGGTAACCATGTTACACAATTGGGTAACTATGCAAAGCGCTTTGCTTAGTTACCCGATGTGTACCATGGTTACCAGCATACGCCGGCTCAAGCACACATGTGCCGGGGGTAAGGTGGTAACCATGGTACACATTGGGTAACTAACGAAAGCGCTTTCCATAGTTACAGGATTGTGTACCATTTGTTACCAGCGTACGTCGGTAAGCTGATAATCATGGTACACATTGGGTAACTATGCAAAGCGACAGTGCTGGTTTATTTTTTGCTTGTTGGTCTCCTGCTGTGCAACACGCATCGTCGTGTTTGACAGTGGGAGACCAATGATCTGAATGGGCAGGGAGCCGGGGTAAGCTAGTAACCATGGTACACATCAGGTAACTATGCAAAGTGGTTTCCATAGTTACCCAATGTGTACACTGGTTAACAGCGTACGCCAGCTCCGGCACACGTGTGCCGAGAGTCGGGGTAAGCTAGTAACCATGTTACACATTGGGTAACTAAGCAAAGCGGTTTCTATAGTTACCCGATGTGTACCATGGTTACCAGCATACGCCGGCTCCGGCACACGTGTGCCGGGAGCCGGGGTAAGCTAGTGGTTTCACACATCCGGCTTTTCTTGACTTTGTCGGATGCTGCGCGCCCCAGAAAAAATATGGGTCTTTTTAATAAAAATATTCTCTATATTTACTTCTCTCCAGCGATGTTGTCTCCGGCTCTGCTGCCTCCCGCTCCTTATTGCCGCTCATTATACTCACTGAATATTCAGTGCCCTGAGGAGCTGGAAGCAGGAACAGCGCTGGGGACTTCAGTGCCGGGGACCGCATCGCTGGGTGAGTGTACAGCAGAGTGTGTGTGTGTGTGTGTGTGTGTGTGTGTGTGTGTGTGTGTGTGTGTGTGTGTGTGTACATACATGTGCGCTATGTGTGTATGCGCACGGTGTATCCATGTGTGTCTGCTGTGTGTGTGTATACATGCATGTGCGCTATGTGTGTATGCGCTCGGTGTATCTATGTGTTGTGAGGTAGCACGGTCGGCTGCGCAGCAGAAGACACGGGATCCAGGCATTAAGTTTCACAGCACACGGTTTTTAATGTCCAAACAAAAGTCCACACCAATATACCTGTGCCTCTCCAGCAGAGAACTCAGGGAGTTGTGTTCACTCCCTCACACCCGGCACACCTGCCCTTGTTCCTGTTTGCATTTAACCCTTGCTTCAGCCTGTAAGGAAACAGCATTAACCCTAGAGTGGATGTACTTTCTATCATGGAGTGAGCACAACCGGGGCGAGACATACCGGCCGTCATAGACAACTCCGGTCACAGTCTCACATACCCCCCCTCAGTTCAAGCGTGCGGGGTTGAACTCCCGCCATCAAACACGGGCCGCGGGACAAGGCATCGGCGTTGCCCTGCAACCTACCGGCCCTATGTTCAACCGTAAACCGGAAGTTCTGCAGAGAAAGGAACCACCGGGTAACCCGGGCATTCTGTTCCTTTGCGGACCTCATCCAGACCAGTGGAGAGTGATCCGTCACCAAGCGAAACTGCCGACCCAACAGGTAATAGCGTAGGGACTCCAAGGCCCACTTGATCGCCAGGCACTCCTTCTCCACTACGCTATAATTCCGCTCGGGAGGGGTGAGCTTCCTACTTAAGAAGGTGACGGGGTGTTCCTCCCCCTGAACCACCTGAGACAACACTGCCCCCAAGCCGACCTCTGAGGCGTCAGTCTGTACTATGAACTCCTTCCGGAAATCAGGGTGTACGAGAACGGGCTGTCCGCACAAGACCCCCTTCAGGGCCCGGAAGGAGTCCTCGGCCTGCGGAGTCCAGCGCACCATGACGGACTTCTTGCCTTTGAGAAGGTCCGTCAAGGGGGCTGATAGTCCCGCAAAATCCTTTACAAACCTCCTGTAGTACCCCACGATACCCAGGAAGGCCCTAACCTGCTTCGTGGTCAGGGGTCTAGGCCACTTCTGGATCGCCTCAACCTTGTTAATTTGGGGCTTAATCACTCCTTGGCCTATCACGTAGCCCAAGTAGCGGGCTTACGTGAGTCCCAACGCACATTTCTTGGGATTGGCTGTCAATCCGGCTGTTCGAAGCGCGTCCACCACCGCTTGTACCTGTTCCAAGTGGGTCTGCCAATCGGAGCTGTAAATAATGATGTCATCAAGGTACGCTGATGCATACGCCTGGTGGGGTTCCAGCACTAAGTCCATCAACCTCTGGAACGTGGCCGGAGCGCCATGTAACCCAAAAGGAAAGACAACATAGTGGAAGAGACCCTCCGGCGTAACAAAAGCGGTTTTCTCCTTGGCGGACTCCGTCAGTGGCACCTGCCAGTACCCCTTGGTCAGGTCGAGCGTGGTAAAATACCGCGCCTGTCCCAGCCTATCAATCAGCTCATCCACTCTGGGCATGGGGTAGAGATCGAACTTGGATATTTCGTTCAATCTCCTAAAGTCATTGCAGAACCTTAAGGAGCCATCGGGTTTTGGTATTAGGACAATCGGACTAGCCCATTCACTCCGGGATTTTTCGATGACCCCCAGGCGTAACATTGTCTTTACTTCCTCCGATATGGCTTGTCGTCGAGCCTCCGGTACCCGGTATGACTTCAGGCGTACCTTCAGGTGGGTCTCGGTGACAATATCATGTCGTATCAGACTGGTCCTACCGGGCAGCTCGGAGAAGACATCAGGGTTCTGCTGAACCAACCGTCTGGCCTCTCGCTTCTGAGTCTTGGTGAGGGCTTCTCCAATCCTTACTTCCGGTTCGTCCTCTCCGGAGGTCGCTGGAGCCGGAGGTGAACGACCCGAAGAGGAGGGAGATGGGGAAAAAACAGCCATCAGGCTTTCCCGTTCCTGCCAAGGTTTTAATAGGTTGACATGGTATATTTGTTCAGGTTTCCGCCTACCGGGCTGCAATACTTTATAGTTAACCACCCCGACTCTTTCCTTTATCTCGTAGGGGCCTTGCCACTGAGCCAGGAATTTACTCTCCGCCGTGGGGATTAATACCAACACCCGATCCCCGGGTTTAAAGGTCCGCACGGTGGCTTGTCTATTGTAGCGGCCGCTTTGCGCGGCCTGAGCCTCCTGTAAATGCTCCTTCACAATTGGCATGACCGCGCTTATGCGGTTCTGCATACCCAAAATGTGTTCAATCACACTTTTATGGGGGGTGGGCTCTTGCTCCCATGTTTCCTTTGCCAGGTCCAACAATCCCCGGGGATGTCGCCCGTATAACAATTCAAAAGGCGAAAACCCCGTGGATGCCTGTGGCACCTCACGGATGGCAAACATCAAATAGGGAAGCATCATATCCCAGTCTTTCCCGTCTTTTGAAATTACCCTTTTGAGCATGGTTTTCAGGGTTTTATTGAAACGCTCGACTAAACCGTCCGTTTGAGGATGATACACAGACGTACGCAACTGCTTGATCTGGAGTAGCCGGCATAGCTCTTTGGTCACTTTAGACATGAATGGGGTCCCCTGATCCGTAAGGATCTCCTTGGGCAACCCTACCCGGCAGAACACAGCAAACAACTCCCGAGCTATAAGCTTTGCTGCAGTATGTCTGAGAGGTATCGCCTCGGGATACCGGGTGGCATAGTCAACGATCACTAGGATGTGTTGGTGCCCTCGAGCGGACTTTACGAGGGGCCCCACCAGATCCATCCCTATCCGTTCAAAAGGGACTTCTATAATAGGTAACGGTACCAACGGACTGCGAAAATGGGTCAGGGGTGCGGTAAGCTGACACTCCGGGCAGGTTTCGCAGAACCGTTTTACCTCTCCAAAGACTCCGGGCCAATAGAACCTTTGCAATATTCGCTCCTGCGTTTTCTTGACCCCTAGGTGGCCACTCATCAGGTGTTTATGAGCCAAGTCGAGGACCCGCCGACGATGCGGCTGGGGCACCACCAACTGCTCTACCCCCACGCCCCGTATTTCATCTACCCGGTAGAGTAAATCCTGCTTAAGAGCGAAATGGGGGGGTACCTTACCTGGGCACCGGGCAGCTGTGCCACCCCATCAATTACTGTCACCCGACTCCGGGCATGTATTAATGTAGGGTCCTGGAGTTGGGCAGTCCCAAACGTATCCGGGGACGCCTCCAACTCCGGGATGGGTTCGACCGTCTCGGCCTCTCCTGCCAATACCTCTAGGGGCGACCTATCGGGTTCACATTCTGTCCCTATCATGGGGACCCCTACGGCAGGTGTCCCGGATTCAGGATTGTAGGGCTCAGGTCCCGGACTGACCAATATCTGAGGAGACTTAGGGGGTCCCTTCCATAAAGTCCAAAAATAGGGCAGATCCCTTCCTAGGATCACGTCATAGGGAAGAGTGTTAATAAGTCCCACCTCATGTTGCACCTGACCGCAAGGTGCTGTGATGGTGACAATCCCTGTGGGATAGTCTCGGCGGTCCCCATGTATGCAAACCACCCCCACGGTACGTCCTGTGGCCTTTACTTTAGCCCTCAAGGTGGATCGCACAAGGGTCACTAAGCTTCCGGAATCCAACAATCCTGTAACCGGACATCCATTCACCTCTATTTGGCACAAGTGGGGCTCCGTCTCTGGGGAGACCAGGTCAGCGGTACACACCACCTGAGCATACATTGAACCCCGCCGGGTAACCCCACAATCCATGGGCTCCGTGGTGAGTGGACACTGGGCTTCCATATGTCCCACCCGCTGGCACCGCCAACATCTAATGGGGACGGAAACCCCCTTGACGGGTTGTCGTTTAGGGTACAGAACCTTCCGGACCTCAGGATTGGCGGCCGCGGCCTCAGACGGGACGGTAGGGGACTCCTGCACCGTTGTCAGCGGTGGGTCCTTGGCCCTAGACTTGGAGGGGCCGGACCGACGGGCGGTACGCAAAGTCTCAGTGTCCCGTATCAAGTCCTGCGTAGCCACATGCCACTCTACCAGGGACACTAATTGGTCCAGGGTACTCGGGTCACCCTGTCCTACCCACCGTTGAACGGTGACGGGTAAAGTGCGCACAAAACGATCCACTACTACCCTTTCCACCATCTGCGCCGGGCTCAGAGTGTCAGGCTGCAACCACTTTTTTACAAGATGCAACAAGTCATAAGCCTGGGAGCGTACGGGTTTGCCTTCCTCATAGAACCACTGATTTACCCGCTGAGCCCGTACATAGGTATTCACCCCCAACCGTGCCAGTATTTCGGCTTTTAGGGTCACATAGTCAATGGCGTCCTCGGTACAGAGGTCCAGGTACGCTTTTTGGGGTTCCCCCGTCAGATAGGGCGACAATACCTCAGCCCACTGGGGGGTCGGCAGCTTTTCCCGCTCGGCCACCCGCTCAAACACCGCCAGGAACGCTTCCACATCATCCCCCGGGGTCATCTTTTGCAACGCTTGTCTCACCGCTTTCCGGACGCTGCCGTCATCACCCGGTCCCGGGGTTGTTGCTGCCGGTCCGGCACGGATCGACTTGGCCAGGTGAACCATCTGTTCTTGATGTCTTTGTTCCTGCAATTGTAAGGCTTGCTGCTGACGTGCATTGGCCTGAACCAGCTGTTCTTGGTGTCTTTGGTCCTGTGATTTCAAGGATTGGAGCAGGTGTGCATTGGTCTGTTGCTGGTGTGCATTAGCCTGAGCCAAATGCTTTAGTATGTCCTCCATAACGTCGCCGGGTTTTGGCTGTAGTATAGCCGCTTGAATCCAGGACATGTGCTACCGGGTCACCAGAAAAGAAAGCTACACCTCACCGGCTGGGATGCCCGCATTCTCCACCATATGTGAGGTAGCACGGTCGGCTGCGCAGCAGAAGACACGGGATCCAGGCATTAAGTTTCACAGCACACGGTTTTTAATGTCCAAACAAAAGTCCACACCAATATACCTGTGCCTCTCCAGCAGAGAACTCAGGGAGTTGTGTTCACTCCCTCACACCCGGCATACCTGCCCTTGTTCCTGTTTGCATTTAACCCTTCCTTCAGCCTGTAAGGAAACAGCATTAACCCTAGAGTGGATGTACTTTCTATCATGGAGTGAGCACAACCGGGGCGAGACATACCGGCCGTAATAGACAACCCCGGTCACAGTCTCACAGTGTGTCTGCTATGTGTGTATATGTGCTCAGTGTGTGTGTGTGTGTGTATACATGCATGTGCACTATGTGTGTATGCGCTCGGTGTATCTATGTGTGTCTGCTATGTGTGTATATGTGCTCAGTGTGTGTGTGTGTGTATACATGCATGTGCGCTGTGTGTATGCGCTCGGTGTATCCATGTGTGTCTGCTGTGTGTGTGTGTACAGTCAGGGCCAGAACTATTTGGACAGTGACACAAGTTTTGTTATTTTAGCTATTTACAAAAACATGTTCAGAAATACAATTATATATATAACTAGAAGGTGGCCCGATTCTACGCATCGGGTATTCTAGAATTAACGTATTGTGTAGTTCATGTATGATTTTTGTTCTATATATATATATATATATATATATATATATATATATATATATATATATATATATATATATATATATATATATATCTTGTTGTGTGTAGTTACCAAGTGTTTGTGTAGGGCGCTGTACATGTTCTGGGTATTGTCTGGGTGTGGCGGGGGGTGAGAGCGGTGTTGTATGTGTGTTGCGTGTGTTGCGTTGTTTGTGGAGCGTTGTGTGTGTGTGTTGCGCGGTTTGTGTGTGTGTGGTGTGTTTTGGGGGAGGTATGTTTTGTGCAATGTGTGTGTTGTGCGGTATGTGCGTATATTTATGTATGCTGCGGTGTTTGTGTGTTGGGTGTTGTGTGTGTGCGGCGTTGTCTGTGTGTGTGGGTGTCTGTGTAGGGCGGTGTTTGTGGTTCCCAGTGTGTGTGTGTGGTGTGTTGTGCAGTGCGCGTGTGTGTGTGTGTTGGGGGGAGGTGTGCACCTCCCATCGTGCTCCATCTCCCATGCCGCGCACTCCCAAACGTGCTCCATCCGCCATGCTGCGCACCCCCCATCGTGCTCCATCCGCCATGCTGCGCACTCCCAAACGTGCTCCATCCGCCATGCTGCGCACTCCCAAACGTGCTCCATCCGCCATGCTGCGCACTCCCAAACGTGCTCCATTCGCCATGCTGCGCACTTCCAAACATGGTCCATCCGCCATGCTGCGCACTTCCAAACGTGCTCCAGCCGCCATGCTGCGCACTCCCAAACGTGCTCCATCTGCCATGCTGCGCACTCCCAAACGTGCTCCATCCGCCATGCTGCGCACTCCCAAACGTGCTCCATCCGCCATGCTGCGCACTCCCAAACGTGCTCCATCCGCCATGCTGCGCACTCCCAAACGTGCTCCATCCGCCATGCTGCGCACTCCCAAATGTGCTCCATCCGCCATGCTGCGCACTCCCCATCGTGCTCCATCCCCCATGCTGCGCACCCCCCATCGTGCTCCATCCCCCATGCTGCGCACCCCACATCGTGCTCGATCCCCCATGTTGCACCAGCATCAGCCTCTCTGCCCGCAGCATCAGCCTCTCTCCTCCCAGCATCAGCCTTTTCTGTCCCCAGCATCAGCCTCTCTCCTTCCAGCCTACCCCAGCCTCAGCCTCCCCCAGCCTCTCTTCTTTCAGCCTTCCCCAGGATCAGCCTCCCCCTCCCAGCCTTCCCCAGGATCAGCCTCCCCCTCCCTGCCTTCCCCAGGATCAGCCTAGCCTACCCCAGCCTCAGCCTCCCCCAGCATCAGCCTCTCTTCTCTCAGCCTCCCCCCTCCCCCTCCCAGCCTTCCCCAGGATCAGCCTCTCTCCTCCCAGCCTCCTCCAGCACGCCGTGCTCCTTTGCCGACACTCACAGATCCGATCGCATACACTCACACACACACACACACACACGATCGCATACACGCACACACCCAATCGCATACACACCCGATCGCATACACTCACACACACCCGATCGCATACACGCACACACACGATCGCATACACTCACGCACACACACATTGACGATATTACACATACGCGCTCACACTCACAACATCCGGAGATACCACATGCTTCTGGCCATGTGATCCTCCGGCAGGTCCTGGAAGCTCACAGCACAGTATCGCCGCCGAGAAGCAAGCGATATCCCAGGATGTTGAGTGTGTGGATGCGATGTGATGTGTGTGTGTGAGGTGTGTGTGAGAGTGAGTGTGATCTGATGTGTGTGTGTGTGTGTGTGTGTGTGTCTGTTGTTATGTGTGTGCGTGTGTGTATGTTCCGCCGCTGCAGGACCTTGATGCGCTGGTAACTATGCTACCATGGTTACCAGCGTATCCCGTCCCCCGCTCTCACGAGAGCCCACACCAGCATACGCCGGCCAGCCCCAGCAATGCGAGAGTATGTGTCGGCTGGGTTTGCGGCGTACGCTGATGTGGGCTCCCGGGGGTACAGTACTCACCTGGGAGTCGTGTCTCCGTGTCGGTTCGGGGAATGCGTGCGGGGTGCGGGGCCAGAGCGAACGTGCATTGCGTGAGGGTGGCGGGGCGTGGCCGAGTTGCCAATGCCTGCAGGGTGCCGGGGCGAGAGGCCAATCCGTGTGGGGGGCGGAGCCTGGGCGAGCGGCCGGCCAATCCGTGTGGGGGCGGAGCGTGGGCGAGGGCCAATCCGGCGGGGGGGCGGGGGCCATGGCGAGCCCAGCGGCCAATCAGCTTTGTGTCACCGTAAGGACACAATTTTGGAGCAAGACAGACAGACAGACAGAATAAGGCAATTATATATATATAGATATGGGCTGAAAGTGCACACTCCCAGCTGCAATATGAGAGTTTTCACATCCAAATCGGAGAAAAGGTTTAGGAATCATAGCTCTGTAATGCATAGCCTCCTCTTTTTCAAGGGACCAAAAGTAATTGGACAAGGGATTCTAAGGGCTGCAATTAACTCTGAAGGCGTCTCCCTCGTTAACCTGTAATCAATGAAGTAGTTAAAAGGTCTGGGGTTGATTACAGGTGTGTGGTTTTGCATTTGGAAGCTGTTGCTGTGACCAGACAACATGCGGTCTAAGGAACTCTCAATTGAGGTGAAGCAGAACATCCTGAGGCTGAAAAAAAATAAAAAATCCATCAGAGAGATAGCAGACATGCTTGGAGTAGCAAAATCAACAGTCGGGTACATTCTGAGAAAAAAGGAATTGACTGGTGAGCTTGGGAACTCAAAAAGGCCTGGGCGTCCACGGATGACAACAGTGGTGGATGATCGCCGCATACTTTCTTTGGTGAAGAAGAACCCGTTCACAACATCAACTGAAGTCCTGAACACTCTCAGTGAAGTAGGTGTATCTGTCTCTAAGTCAACAGTAAAGAGAAGACTCCATGAAAGTAAATACAAAGGATTCACATCTAGATGCAAACCATTCATCAATTCCAAAAATAGACAGGCCAGAGTTAAATTTGCTGAAAAACCTCATGAAACCAGCTCAGTTCTGGAAAAGTATTCTATGGACAGATGAGACAAAGATCAACCTGTACCAGAATGATGGGAAGAAAAAAAGTTTGGAGTAGAAAGGGAACGGCACATGATCCAAGGCACACCACATCCTCTGTAAGACATGGTGGAGGCAACGTGATGGCATGGGCATGCATGGCTTTCAATGGCACTGGGTCACTTGTGTTTATTGATGACATAACAGCAGACAAGAGTAGCCGGATGAATTCTGAAGTGTACCGGGATATACTTTCAGCCCAGATTCAGCCAAATGCCGCAAAGTTGATCGGACGGCGCTTCATAGTACAGATGGACAATGACCCCAAGCATACAGCCAAAGCTACCCAGGAGTTCATGAGTGCAAAAAAGTGGAACATTCTGCAATGGCCAAGTCAATCACCAGATCTTAACCCAATTGAGCATGCATTTCACTTGCTCAAATCCAGACTTAAGACGGAAAGACCCACAAACAAGCAAGACCTGAAGGCTGCGGCTGTAAAGACCTGGCAAAGCATTAAGAAGGAGGAAACCCAGCGTTTGGTGATGTCCATGGGTTCCAGACTTAAGGCAGTGATTGCCTCCAAAGGATTCGCAACAAAATATTGAAAATAAAAATATTTTGTTTGGGTTTGGTTTATTTGTCCAATTACTTTTGACCTCCTAAAATGTGGAGTGTTTGTAAAGAAATGTGTACAATTCCTACAATTTCTATCAGATATTTTTGATCAAACCTTCAAATTAAACGTTACAATCTGCACTTGAATTCTGTTGTAGAGGTTTCATTTCAAATCCAATGTGGTGGCATGCAGAGCCCAACTCGCAAAAATTGTCACTGTCCAAATATTTCTGGACCTAACTGTATATACATGCATGTGCGCTTGTGTGTATGCGCCCAGTGTATCCATGTGTGTCTGCTATGTGTGTATATGTGCTCAGTGTGTGTGTGTGTATATACATGCATGTGCGCTGTGTGTATGCGCCCAGTGTATCCATGTGTGTCTGCTATGTGTGTATATGTGCTCAGTGTGTGTGTATACATGCATATGTGCTATGTGTGTATGCGTCGGTGTATCCGTGTGTGTGTGTGTGTGTGTGTGTGTGTGTGTGTGTGTGTGTAACCGTACACTGTACAGGACAGTGGCTGCGCCGCAACTTCCTGGTCACATGAAAACACGTGATCGGAGGTTGTCGCGCGGCAACTGTAGTGTACACAGTGCATGGGAGCGCGCCAGATGCGACAAAGTGGAGAAAAGGTAAGCGACAGTGCTGACGTGTGCCGGGAGCCGGGGTAAGCTAGTAACCATCTTACACATCGGTAACTAAGGAAAGCGGTTTCTATAGTTACCCGATATGTACTATGGATACCAGCCTACGCCGGCTCCGGCACACGTGTGCTAGTGGCTTTTCTCCACTTTGTCTTGCGGTGTGGGCTTCGGGTGCTGCAGCAGTCACCTGGATGTCGGGCGTCTCCGTGTGGGTTCGGGGAATGCGTGCGGGGGGACGGGGCCAGGGCGAGCATCCAATGCGTGAGGGGGCGGGGCCTGGCCAAGCGTCCAATGCGTGCAGGGTGCCGGGGCGAGCGGCCAATCCATGGGGGGACGGGGCCAGGGCGAGCCGAGTGGCCAATCCGTGCTGGGGGGGCGGGGCCATGCGGCCAATCCGCTGGTTGTCACCGTAAGGACACAATTTTGGAGCAAGACAGACAGACAGACAGACAGAATAAGGCAATTATATATAGAGATTTTTTATTTGGTACACACTACATCTGATAATGCTGTTGTTACCCCCAGTGGGCACCGTTCAAACTGCAAGCGGCTCGCACTTAGCTGAGCACCAAGGATACCCGAGCACAGCTATGCTCGCACGAGTGGTGTTCACACATAATGCACCTGAACTCTGTTTTTTAATAATAGTCCAAACCCCGAACCTCAGGTTCACTCATCTCTATTAAAGATTCCGCGTGTCTGACTTTGAACTGTCAATCCTATTGTTCTCAGCGTGATAAGCCGCCCTATAACTCTGACAGCCGCTCTCTTAAAGAACACAGCAGGCGGTCTTGTGTATGGAGGAGTCCAGACAGATAACTCTTGGCAGAATGATGGTATGGGCTGCAGCTATCTATTCTGTATGAAATCCCTTAGGTTTTTTGAGACAGTAACATAACTGCAGGATAGCTTGATTCACTAAAATAAATGCAGCACCAACTTCATTGACTTTTTGTTAATACAAAAATTTGTGAACAAGTGCAAAGTATGCCAATACAGGACCATTATTTTGTTTGTTACTAATTGGAAGTGTCACAATGTACTGTTAGTGAAGGAGAATATAACTCTGTATTATCTTAAAAAAATAACTTTTTTTTTTTATTTTTTTTACCCCAGAAGTTTTAGTGCAAGAAACAATTTTTTTAGCTGTCTGTTCTGCTCTGTTGCATCACACCATTGACCTGACATTACTGGGAGCAGGTTGGTGCACTTAGGAGAAGATAAAAAATCAACAGACAGCATCACAATTCCCAGTACAAATCATATATTTTTTTAAGTTTACTTTTGTTTACTTTTATTAACTGGTTCAGAATATTATGCTTTGTTTACAGTATATATATATCTTATATTGTGATAAAGAGCTCCACAATTAGTTTTATTACATTTATCTTACAGTTTTATTGTGTTCGGCTACAATGTTAACATATGGGTTAAGGATTCCTCTCAAAACTTACATGTAATTGGTGTTACTTTTTTTAGTTTGCTTGTTCCTCTTGCTAATTCACAGACAACGCTGGTATAATTTTATATAGAGTACTGTTTATGGTAGAAGTAAATCTCATCATCAATGTAATCACATTAACTAGGAGCCAACCTTCTACAGAAAGATCAAAAAGTTTGTTTCTTAGTTACCAGAGAGGTGTGTTATGATCCGGTAACCGTGGAAGATTACAACAAACTCCCATTGGTGAAAAAACACCAAGAAACAGGAGTAGTTGTAACCTGTGCTGACTGCAATCCCCTAACTATCAGAACACACTAGAAGTAGCCGTTGAGTGTTCCAAAAACCTAGACGCCTCGTCACAGCCTGAGAAACTAGCTATGCCTCACAGAAAGAAATGAGGAAATCTACCTTGCCTCAGAGAAGTCATCAAAGGAGTAGATAGCCCCCGACATATAAAGATTACGGTGATGTAGGAAAACACAATACTCAGATAGGAAAAAAGTTTTAGCAAAGGCAAGGCTCAACTAACTTGATACAAAGCAAAGAAAAGGAAACTGATTGTGGTCAGTACAAAAGCCCTGTAGAAAAATACCAATTACCTGATGGTAAAACTGGCCTTGGAGGTCGAATGACCTCACCCCCACTATATCAGGTACTCCTGTAAATAATGGGAGAACAAAATACCAAAAAGAACACAAAAATACAAAAGTGCAAATAATCAAATTAGACAGGGAGAAACTACCTTATCCTGCAGGAGAGCTAGCAAAGGGGGAACCCCCATGCTCACACACAAGAGAAACCAAACTCCACCTGCAAGAAAAGAGATACAAAACAAGGCAAAGAAAAACAAACACCCTAAGGTGTAAATCGGGAAGCAAGGAAAAAAACCTGACAATTTTATCTGCAGAAGTCTTGCTCAGGGAAACAGCGAAGGACAGAACTCCAAGCCAGGAACAGAGACTGAGGAAAATACAATTATAACCGGCACCAGCAAGGCAAAAAGTGATCTCCTATATAGACCAAACTTGTCTGCAATAGGACTTGCCTAATTCCCAATTAACGCCGACACCTGTCTGAGACACAGGCTCAGACTCAGCTCCACTACCATTCCTGGACACCAGAGGGAGCTCCAAAACAGCACTCACACAGACTACATTCACAACAGAGGTGCTAACAAACAAGTGATGATGATTGCCCCTGCGTAGACTGGCCAGTTCCAGCCCATACTAGGGCATCCACATGGCAAATTGAAAAAATAGAATATTTTTTTTTGCCATCCCTACAATAATACAATTTCAAACCTAATTGCTATTTTCTGCCTTGGATAACCACAGAATTGTAATATCAGCTTTAATACCTGGCCTTGGTATTTCCCTTGTCATATCTTTAAACTTGTCAAAAAGTTGGATATTGACTAAAAGGGCCACTTAATATGGTGGTTATGGTGGTCTCCTAAAAAGAGTCACCCCTTGGCTGGGCCCTTCCCGGAGGGATATCTGGCTGGTTTCTGTGTTGAGACTCCTAACAGAGGCTCCACGGACCTTTTTGATTTGCTTGTGTTGATGACGTAGACGCATCCTCCACACTGGGCTGGGAAGGAGGAGGACGGAGATAGCAATAGAGGGGTGGCCCCGGGCCACAGAGTAGCGACACCCATCAGACCAGACTACCCCCCCCTCCCAGGTGAGTATAATAAGTTTGTTTTTTATGTTATACAGAGTAGCCTGGGCTCTTATATACAGTATTCTAGAATGCTGTATATAAGAGCTCACTGGTTGTGGCCGCAGCTTATAGTTGCTAAATCTGGTGTCAGGTTCCCTTTAATCAGCAGTATTTCGGGGATGGACAGACTCCTTCCTCACGTAAACAAGTTTACACAGATCCATGGCCCTCTTAAGTAGCCACAGCACACAATTAAAAACATTTGACATAATTTACAACACAAAATTCATCAGATATAGAACAATAAAATTACAACCATTAGAAAGTTAATAAATTAGAATTATGTCCTGAAACAGACTTTCCTTCCATGCCAGGAGGTGGTGGGAAGGGTCTAGATTCGATCTTTTAAAATATCTCAACCACAGACACCCAGTATCAGACACGGGAGAAACAGGATTGTAGATTTGTCCAGATTTTAGCAGAATCTTTTACTTGTGGAAGTTACTTTTGTTTTTTATCTTTTTTATTTTTGTAGTTTTTGCATTTTGTGTATGTATTTTTGATTTATTTTTTTTTGTCATTTTATAAGCATTATACCTTTTTTGTATATGAAATCTAAAATGTAATTAATTTGTAGCTTGCCGCTCTAAATGTACCCACAACCTCTGAGAAGGAAACTATAGTTGAGCTGTTACCCTCTGTATGCCAGATTACTCAAACCTGTTTGATGCTGGAAAGCCATATGTGCAGATATCCTAGTGTATAGGATAGTCTTTCTGGCCTAACAAAATGGCTATTGGTGGCACCAAGAAATGTGGTGCATGTGAATAGGGATGTTCTTAGCTCATTGTTGACTTAATGTGATAGCATTTTGTGAATAATATTTTTCACCATTTGGTGGGCAGGTTTGTGGTTGTTTATTTGAATGATCTCTTGATCTACTCACCTGATATGGTGACACATCAGGTACATGTTAAACAGGTATTACAGATTTTAAGAGATAACAAACTATATGCCAAACTGGAGAAGTGTGTTTTTGCTGTCCAAGAAGTGCAATTTTTGAGGTTGTCGTCTTCAGATTTTTGGATGGATCCAAAGAAGGTCCGTGCTGTACTTGACGGGGATCATCCAGAAAACCTGAAAGCGTTACGGTGCTTTCTAGGGTTTACCAATGTTTACCAGAAATTTATTCAGAATTATTTGGTATTTGTGAAACCTCTCACTGACATGACAAAAAAAGGATTGGATTTATCTAAATAGTCAGCAGGCATTTTTATCTTTTAAAGCTTTAAAGAGATGTTTTTCCACAGCACCTATACTCAGTCAACCTGATGTTTCACAGCGTATTATCGTAGAGGTTGATGTTGGGACTGTGTTGTCACAAGGTCCATCTCCTTGTAAATGGCTTTCATGTGCTTTCTTTTCCAAGAATTTGTATTCGGCCACAAGAAATTATGATGTTGGCAATAGAGAACTCTTGGCGTTTAAGTTAGCTTTCGAGGAATGGCATCATGGGTTGAAGGGGGTAGTCCATTCTATTACCAAAATTACAGACCATAACAACCGGTCATATCTCAAGTCTGCCAAAACGTCTGAATTCTAGGCAGGCTAGATGGTCTTTGTTTTTACCAGATTTAGTTTTGCTGTCACTTACCATCCGCGGGTTAAAATCATCAAGGCAGATGCCTTATCCCAGAGCTTCCCTGGTGGGAGTGATCATGGCTCAAGGGGATGCCACAGCCTCTTGCCCTTCAGGGAAGTTATTTTTGCTACCTAATTTGCACCATGAAAAAATTGGAGAACATCACAACTCTGTACTTAAAGGTCATCCAGTTAGTAAAGAAACCTCAGACCTTCTTTCTTGTTGTTTTTAGTAGCCGGCGTTGCATCAGGATGTGGTTGACAATGAGTCTGCTTGCAGTATTTGCACACATTCTAAGGTAACAAATACTCGTGTGTCTGGATCGCTTCTTCCATTGGCTATCCCTAGTGGACAATGGATGCATTTAGCCATGGATTTCATTACTGACCTACCTTTTTGTCTGCAGGATAGACTGCGGTTTTATTGATTGTGGATCAATTCAGTAAGAGTACATTTAATCGCGTTACTGGCACGTCTGAATGCCAAGACTCAGGTTCATCAAGGAGATCGTGTAGGTTCACTGGGTTCCTTTCAATGTGGTCTCAGATCAGGGAACCCAGTTTCTTTCCAAATTTTGGAAAGCATTTTCTGCTTGACTGGGGGTGCAGTTGTTTCTTTATTCTGCCTTCCTTCCTTAGTTGAATTTTCAGACCAAGCACATAAATCAGAATTTGGAAACTTACCTTTTGGTGTTTTGTCTCTGAGAGCCAGGAAGATTGGGCATCTTACCATTGGTTGAATTCGGTATAAACAATCATCACCAGGAGTCTACTGACAAGTAATATTTTTTTTGGTGCATACAGTTTTCATCCGCAATTTGGTACCTTTTTAGTAGTAGAGGGGCTTAGGAAGTTCCTGAAGAGGAGCATTTTTCCTCATCACTCTCTTCTGTGTGGCAAGGGGTTTAGAGTAATTTGAAGCTGATGGGAGACAGGTCCGGACCTGGTGAGCATTTCTTATTAGCCATACGCTTGTATCTAAGTGTGAATGATTGCGTGGTCGTCTACCAGGAATATTAAGTTGAAGGTCCCTTCCTGGAGGCTGGGATTTAGGTCCCCATACAGTAATCACCGTCATTAATCCAGTAGCGTTTTGTCTGGAGTTGCCTCAAGCTCTTAAGATCCACAATGTATTCCAAAGGTCTGTGCTCAAGAAGTATGTGGTACCCTTGGAGCAGTCAGTTCCCCTTGCCACTGGCCCCAATCATGGTTGATTGTAATTTAGAGTTTCAAATAGCAAAGATTGTTCTCATTTTCTGTGTCGTTCCCTTCAATACTTGGCGCACTGGAGGGGTTACAGTCCAGAGGAAAAGATGTGGGTCCTCATCATTGGATGTGAATGCAACAAGGCTGGTTCATTCATTTCATACTTGCTATCCAGATATATCTGGTCCGGAGTGTCTAGAGACCACTTGTAGAAGTGGGGGTACTGTCACAGGTGTGTTATGGTTGACAGTCCTGTGGTGTCCAGCTGTAGAAGGTCGCAGCATTTGTCAACACAAACTGCTCCCTGACTTTCTATTCATCCTGCTGTGGTGTAAATGGTACCCTATGAACAGTTATAACTGGAAGTTTACACACACATGCCTGTTTTTCTCACTATCTGACATGAAATCAATCAGAATAAAACTTTCTCGTTTTAACCTTTTCCTATCTAATAAAATTTCCTTTTCTGCCCATTGAAATCCTACTATAATTGGAAAAAATGTCAAAACAGAATTTTTCAATATGAATACATTTTGTAAAATAAATCAACATGAAATCAATTTATTCACATGTGAATGATAAACAAGGCAGTGGCCCGACAAAGGAGCGTAACAGAATTTTTGGAATGTCCCCCCCGGTGGGACTCGGGATAGTTAAAGGTTAAGTCAATTAGGAACCAGAATTATTTATATTTGCTAAATGCCAGAACAATGAGAGAGAATGTTTTAAGACATTTTTATTACTTTCTGCAAGTTCAATAGTTTACATATATACATTTCATTAGTATTTGGTACCATTGCCCTTAAACTGTATGACATGCGTCAAAGGTTTTGGATATCCTTCCACTAGCTTCTCACAATAGTTGGTAGGTATTAGGGCCCAGTCCTCTTGACACAACTGATGTAACTGAGCCATGTTTGTAGGTCGTCTTGCTCGCACCGGCCTTTTCAGCTTTGCCCATAAATTTTCAAAAGCATTGAGATCAGGGTTTTGTGATGGCCACCTCAAAACATTGACTTTGTAACCAGTTTGGCAGTATGCTTAGGGACATTGTCCATTTAGAAGACCCATTTCCGACCAAGCTTTAAGTAAACTTCTTGTTTCAACTGTGTGTGTGTGTGTGTGTGTGTGTGTGTGTGTGTGTGTGTGTGTGTGTGTGTGTGTGTGTGTGTGCGTGCGTGTGTACAGCGTACACTACAGTTCAAAAGTTTGGGGTCACCCAGACAATTTTGTCTTTTCCATGACAAATCATACTTTTAATTATCAAATGAGCAGCATAATGAATAGTAAATGTAGTCCAGACATTGACTAGGTTAGAAATAATGATTTTTACTTGAAATAATAATTTTCTCCTTCAAACTTTGCTTTCGTCAAAGAATGCTCCTTTGCAGCAATTTCAGCTTTGCAGACCTTTGGCATTCTAGCTGTTAATTTGCTGAGGTAATCTGGAGATATTTCACCCCATGCTTCCCCCCTCCCACAAATTGGATTGGCTTGATGGACACTTTTTGCGTACCATACGGTCAGGCTGCTCCCACAACAGCTCAATAGCATTGAGATCTGGTGACTTGGCTAGCCACTCCATTCCAGATTAGAATACCAGCTGCCTGCTTCTTCCCTAAATAGTTCATGCATAATTTGGAGGTCTGCTTTGGGTCATTGTCCTGTTGTAGGATGAAATTGGCTCCAATCAAGCGCTGTCCACAGGGTATGGCATGGTGTTGCAAAGTGGAGTGATAGCCTTCCTTATTCAAAATCCCTTTTACTTTGTAAAAATCTCCCACTTTACCAGCACCAAAGCAACCTCAGACCCATCACATTACCTCCACCATGCTTGACAGATGACATCAGGCACTCTTATTAGCCAGCGAGCCACCTGGCAGCGGGGCTGCTGGAAGAGTTGGATACAGCGCTAGAAGATGGCACTTCTATGAAAGCATCATATTCTGGGGCAGCTGCGGACTGCAATTCTCAGCGGAGGGACCCAGAAAGCTCGGGCCAACCTGTGCTGCAGATTCCAATCCCCAGCTGCCTAGTTGTACCTGGCTGGACACAAAAATGGGGCGAAGCCCATGTCGTTTTTTTGTTTTTTTTAATTATGTCATGAAATAATTAAAAAAAAGGGCTTCCCTATATTTTTAGTTCCCAGCCGGGTACAAATAGGCAGCTGGGGGTTGGGGGCAGCCGTACCTGCCTGCTGTACCTGGCTAGCATACAAAAATATGGCAAAGCCCATGTCATTTTTGGGGGGGGGGGCAAAAAACTCCTGCATACAGTCCTGGATGGAGTATGCTGAGCCTTGTCATTCTGCAGCTGCTGTCTGCTCCTGCTCTCCTGCATACACTAGTGAATGGAGCATGCTGAGCCTTGTAGTTCTGCTCCCCCTGTCTCTCCCTCCAGCATACAGTCCTGGATGGAGGATGCTGAGCCTTGTAGTTCTGCAGCTGCTGTCTGCTCCCCTCCATACAGACAACAGAGAGCAGCTGCAGAACTACAAGGCTCAGCATACTCCATCCAGGACTGTATGCAGGAGTTTTTTGCGCCCCCCCCCCCCAAAATGACGTGAACTTCGCCATATTTTTGTATGCTAGCCAGGTACAGCAGGCAGCTATGGGCTGCCCCCAACCCCCAGCTGCCTATTTGTACCCGGCTGGGAACCAAAAATATAGGGAAGCCCTTTTTTGTTTAATTATTTCACTAATTTCATGAAATAATTTTAAAAACAAAATGACGTGGGCTTCGCCCAATTTTTGTGTCCAGCCAAGTACAACTAGGCAGCTGGGGATTGGAATCCGCAGCGCAGGGTGCCAAAGCTTTCTGGGCACCCCAGCTGCAAATTGCAGTCCGCAGCCGCCCCAGAAAATGGCGCTTTCATAGAAGCGCCATCTTCTGGTGCTGTATCCAACTCTTCCAGCTGCCCTGGTGACGGGTGGCTCGCTGGGTAATAATGGAGTTAGGGCTAGCTGTATATTATCAACTGGCCATAAGCCCGAAATTCATGGTGTCACGCCAATATTAGACATGGCCACCATGAATTTCTAGTACAGATAAAAAAAAAAACACCACACAGAAAAATATTTTTTAATTAGAAATAAAACACAATACAATTAGTGACTCCATCTTTATTGAAATAAAGAACCCCCCTCCGCAGTAATCCTGGGTCAAGGGTCCCGCGCCGTCCAATCCAGATCCAATATTATCTGATCGGTTTGCTGGAAGGCAAAGCGATCAGATGATGTGTCAGGTTCAAGGGCCTGAATCACATGACACATCAGCTGATTGTATAAAAGCCGTTTATACAATCAGCTGATGCATCAGTGCAAAAAAAACAAACAAAAAACTACACACTTCTGTGCAGACTCCTGTCCGACTGCATCAGCTGATAGCTGATCATCAGGTCTGAGAGAGAGGAGGAGAGAGAGGGAGGAGAGAGAGAGACACACAGGCACGATCGCCCCCATCATCATCCCTGCACACATCCCGACACTACCGCACTCATCAACACCGCACACACCCTGACACTATCGCCACCATTATCATCTCCGCACACACCCCGACACTACCACACTCATCATCATCCCCGCACACACCCCGGCACTACCGCCCCCATCATCATCACCGCACACACCCAGGCAGTACCGCCCCCATCATCATCCCCGCACACTCCCCGGCACTACCGCACTCATCATCATCATCCCCGCACACACCCCTACACTATCACACTCCTAATCATCCCCGCACACACCCCGGCACTACCGCACACATCATCACTGCACACACCCCGGCACTACTGCACACAGCCTGGCACTACAGCACTCATCATCACTGCACACACCCCGGCACTATCGCACTCATCATCATCACCGCACACACCCCGGCACTACCGCACACATCATCTTCACCGCACACACCCCAGCACTGCCGCACACATAATCATAATCACCGCACACACACCCCGGCACTACCGCACTCCTCACCATCCCCGCACACACCCCGTCACTGCTGCACTCATCATCCTCACCGCACACCCCCCCGGCACTACCGCACACATGATCATCACCTCACACACCCCAGCACTACTGCACACCTCATCATCCCAGCACACACGCAAGCACTACCTGAGTGAAGTCTCCGATGACAGCGCGGCTCACTTCAGTTGCTGCGTGGAGGTGACACTGAGTGGTCGTGTTCTACGGCGTTCCCTGTCAGCTTCATGTAGCAGAGTTGAAAGCGTCGTGTGGATTACTTCGGACCAGGATGGGTGTTTGGGGATTAATAAAGTAGTAAATGAGGGGGGGGTTTGTCTTTTTTATTCCAAATAAAGGATTTTTCGTTGTGTATGTTTATTTACTTTCCCTTACAGGTTTATCATGGAAGGTATCTCAGGGAGATGCCTGCCATGATTAACCTAGGACTTATGCCCACGATTGCCACCGCACCAGGGCAATTTGGGATGAGCTGGGTAGAGTCCCGGGACTGTCGCATCTAATGGATGCAGAAATTCCGGGCAGCTGCTGGCTGATTTTATTAGGGTGGTGGGCTCCCCTTATCATGGCGCTCCCCATCCTGACAATACCAGCCTCCAGCCATGTGGCTTTATCTTGGCTGGTATCAAAATTGGGGGGGAACGCAGTGGGTTTTTTTTATTTATTTATTTTTTTTAACTTATTTATTTTACTGCACGATATAGACCCACCCGCCGGCGGCTGTGATTGGTTGCAGTGAGACAGCTGTCACTCAGCGTGGGGGCGTGTCTGACTGCAACCAATCATGGGCGCCGGTGGGCGACGAAAACAGGGAATACCAGATTGAATAATGAGCGGCAGCCATTTTCAAAAGCGGAAAAGCCGCCAGAGCTTTGTGACAGCCGTGCAGCTGATCGGTGAGTAGGAAAGAGAGAGGGATTGTGCTGGGGACGCAGGACGCATGCAAATATGCAACGTGCGTACATAGCCTTACTATGAAAAGCCACACTTTTGGTGATCGAACTATTATCGAATGGTAATTTGAACGGTCGAACGTGAAGCAAATCATTCGAGTTCGTCGAACGACTCGAACACCGCCCAAAACCACTCGAATTTGAAATTGGCGAACGGTTCACTTCGAACATCGTTCATCTCTACTTGTAACACCAATTAGTGACAATGCATTGGAGAGCGGAAATGGCTAATTGGGCACAATTTGGCCATTTTTATTTAGAGGTGTACTCGCTTTTGTTGCCAGAGGTTTAGACATGAATGACTGTGTTGAGGCACCAAATTTACACTACAGTGGAACCTCGCTTAACGAGTAACCCAGTTAACAAGAATTTTGCGTTACAAGAAAAGCTTTCTGTAAATTTATAACTCTGTTTAAGAGAAAGTGTGAAGCCCCACAGGTGTTGTGTCGGTGCATTACCTTCAGGGACTCCACGTGGATGGAACAGTCTGGTCACAGGTAAGGAACCTTCTTTAAGAATTTTCGTGACGCCACTCTCGGTATTGCGGTCAGTGGGGACCGCCACTGCAGATTAAGGGGTGCCTGGGGCTGATGGTGGGTGCAGTCAGTTGTAGTGGCTTCCCGATAGTGAGGCAAGCCCCAGGGCCCTGTGTAAGTGTGTGGCACCACAAGTCACAGAATGACTCACACGCACAAGCAGAATGTCTTTCAGGGGTTTTACTCACATTAGGTGGCAGGGTGAGTAACCCGGGCGTACCTGGGATGAACCAGGCTAGAATTAGGTATCCATCTGGCTGGCTGATGAGGGTGACTACCAACTCGCCTTCCTTAGCCCTTTTGTGTTTGTGGTGACCCCGACTTGAAGTCCCTACGGGGGTCACCCAGGGAAGTTGCTGCTGTCTGTTCTCCCCTCGTTTCGGCCCGTTTGCTTGTAGCCTGGACCAGGTCACTCCGGCTGCTTGCTTCCTGTGAACTATGGGCCCTCTCTTTGCTACGTGGCTGCGGACTCTGTGGTGGTATGGTGTGGGCTTTAAGGGCCCCACACCGGCAGGTTTGGCAGAAGAAAGGTGAATCTATCTCTGCACTGGGACCTGTTACCCCTGCGGGCCTGGTACCTCCCTGGCAGTCCCCTTACTCTGCCACCCCTTTGCTCTCTCTAGCCTTGGGTGGATTTTGGGTGGCACTACCAGGTGACCGATCTCCCCCGTCGGTAGTCACTGCGCGTACGCTGTCAGCTTGTGACAGACTCCAGGGTCTGCTCTCCCTGAGCTGCACTCACTAACTGGCTCACTGCTTCCTCCTCTCCTGTTCTTGCCTACGCAACCTAGCAACCAGGCTCTCTACCACACCCCGTGAGTGGACATGGAGGCTACGCCCCCTCCTGGAATCTCTCAGGAGTCCTTCCAAAGGTAGATGTGTGAGACCTGATTACTATGCGCCTGTGTAGTCACACCTCGGTCAGCCTTCTGGATTACCTGTATTGTACTGCCCCAGCATGGGTGCAGTACTCAGTGGTGCCTGACCAGGTCAGCGGTGCCACAAAAGTTTTGCTGTATACTCACCGCACACACTTCCGGTTCCGTACATTCACCGCGCTCTAACCCACTCTTGCAGTCCACACAAACACACACACACACACACACACACACAAGCACGCACAAACACACACAAACAAATAAGCACGCACACACATACAGCATTATGCTCACCTTACTTTCGTTCCATCGCCGGCCTCATGGTTCTTGTAGTTCGCCGGTACATCGCCACGAGGGAGGAATCCTCGTGGCGAACTACAAGATCCAGGAGGCCGGCGATGGAACGGAAGGTAAGGTGAGCATAATGTGTACCTTCCGTTCCATCGGCGGCCTCCTGAGTACTGAAGTTCACCGGTATAGGCTATGTATCGGCAAGCATTGCAACGAGGCAGGAACTTCCTCTATCAGCCACTACTCAAAGGCAGCGCGCTGACCAATCAGAGGCAAGCGGCTCCTGCGGAAGTTCCACCCTTGTCGTGATGGTAACCCGATACACAGCCTGTACTAGCGATTAGCAAGTCCCAGGAGACCGGCGATGGAACGGAAGGTAAGGTGAGCATAATATGTGTGTTTGTACGTGTTTGTACGTGTGTGGAATGGCACAATAGGGGACCAGAATGGGACATTTAACAAGTTGTGGAACGAATTGTCTGCATTGCAATGATTTCCTATGGGAAATCTTGCTTTGCTGAACGAGTAACTTGGTTAACAAGCACACTCCCAGAACGGATTGTTCTCGTTAACCAAGGTTCCACTGTATTATACAAGCCGTACACTGACTACTTTTCATTATATCAGTGTCCTATATTCAGTGTTGTCCCATGAAAAGATGCTATAGGATATTTACAAAAATATGAGGGGTGTACTCACTTTTGTGATATACTGTACATAATATATAATTTTTTTCCACTTTTTTTTTTTTTTTAATAAAGGAAATGACCGTGATGATTGTATACAGCATATTTTTTATTTTAATATGTCTAGTTCGACCCCGCTATGGACCAAATGCCATTTTCTGCCCCTAAGTGTTTAGAGACGTGTTGTAAATTTTCTCTCTGGAGTAAAAAAAAAAAGCTGCAGAAAAATGAGACTTTCACTTAACATGCTTTATCTCTTGCAAATCAATATACTGGCAGTTTGGAGGTTTGTGGGCACAATGAAGCTAGTGTAAATGCTGCCATAGATGATATAGTGGTGGTCTATGAGTTACATTATAGTCCTTGCCTGATGGGACGACATGTACAGAAATAACATCTGATACTCTTACACGTACAGTTGAAACCAGAAGTTTACATACACGATCTAAAAAAACACATCTGCAGGTTTTTCCTCACTATCTGACATAAAATCAGAATAAAACTTTCTCGTTTTAGCTCAGTTAGGAACCAAAATTATTTACCGTATTTTTTAATTATAAAACGCACTTTTCCTCCCAAAAATTTGGGAGGCAAGTGAGGGGTGCATCTTATAATGTGAATGTAGCTTACTGGGGTGGCGGAGAGGGGTCGCAAGGGGCCGGGGTAATGCTGCGGCAGCTGTGCAGGGGCTGCGGTGGCTCAGCTGATGCGGGGTCTGGGGAGGCTGGTGCTGGGGCGACTGTGCAGTGTCAGCAGCTGCTGTGCGGGGTCTGCGCGTGGTCTTCGGTGGCTGGTGCTGAGGCTGCTGTGCGGGGTCTCCGGCAGCTTTACTAGCGCTGCGGATCGGGTGGTGAGGACTTCAAATAATGCCGCCCGGAGTTGGTGCGTGCGCAGTTGGAGCCCTCGGCTCAAGCTCTCATCTGTGCAGGCGCCACCTCCGGCCCATTGATCTCCCTCCAGCGGACTTCAGGAAAATGGCGCCCGGAGGTGGTGCTTGCGCATATGAGATCTCGGCTTGCCATTGAGTCTAGAGCTCAATCTGCACTAACTTCGGGTGCCATTTCTTTGATGCCCTCACTGTCTGTAGCTGCCGCAGCCCGAGCCCTAGAGCACCAGCTTCCGCTGCAACCCGAGTCCCAGCCTCCACCGCAGCAGCAGACCGAGCCAAAGCACAGCTGCCCCAGCACGGCAGCACCAGCCTCCGCCACAGCCCGATCCCCAGCCTCCGCCGCAGGAGCAGCCCGAGACAAAGTACAGCTGCCCCAGCATGGCAGCACCAGCCTCCGCCACAGCCCGACCCCCAGCCTCCGCCGCAGGAGCAGCCCGAGACAAAGTACAGCTGCCCCAGCATGGCAGCACCAGCCTCCGCCACAGCCCGACCCCCAGCCTCCGCCGCAGGAGCAGCCCGAGACAAAGTACAGCTGCCCCAGCATGGCAGCACGAGCCTCTGCGGCAGCTTGACCCCAAGCACAGCTGTTCCAGCAGACAGCACCAGCCTCCGCCGCAGCCCTAGCCTCCGCTGCAGCCCCAGCACAGTCTCCTCCACCACCGCTACTGCCCCCCTCTGGTAAGACACCACCGGATTACAAGACTGACCCCATTTTTTTCACCTTTTCTTGCTCTGAATTTGGGGTGCATCTTATAATCCAGTACGTCTTATAAAATGAAAAATACGGTATAATTGCCTAATGCCAGAATAATGAGAGAATATTTTAAGACATTTTTATTACTTTCTGCAAAGTCAAAAGTTTTCATACATTTTGTTAATATTTGGTACCATTGCCCTTAAATTGTATGACTTGGGTCAAACATTTATATATTTATTTTTGTGCCTAAAATACAAAGGAAATGTGTCATCTTTAAGTTTATGCCTCTTAGAGATCACTTAATTTTGAACCTGCTTAACTGTTCACAATAGCAGTAATTTTGACCAGGGGTTCCCATATTTTTGCATGCCACTATAATAATTGAGTATAACAGAAACCTTAGCCAGTTGTAAATGACAGAGGAACATGAATATCAGTGGGCTGTAATTCAGTGTAATACTATTGAACTTTTGATTTCTAATTTTCATCCTCTGGCCAAGTATTCAGTCCTGTGAAAAGCAATCCACAGTTAGGTTTTCCACTGCTTTTCACGCCATTGCCATATATCCTACTTCTGCTAAACAATACAGTTTGTAAATTACTTGTATTGGATGCATAGCTTCTATGAACGAATCTCAGCAGGGATCACATAGTATTGGATTGTTATGCAGATTCGTTTTCTGCCTCTGTTATGTCTGCTACTTCCTTTTCCGGCACAGAAATCAGACAAAACGAAAGGAAGTTATCACTGGGCTCTTGATGGTAGGGTGTAAACGGCTTTCAGTGAATCACTATTAGTCTGCCTCACTGTCTCACCAAGCTGAGCTGACCGTTTTCATTCTGCAGGAACAGCAGGGGCCAACACCAAATTAATTGCGGTGATCTTCATTTCAAAAGCAAAGGGTTTAGGTAATTTAATTACTGACATGGGCAGCTGAAAAGTGCTACATTTTGCAGAACAAACACATTGGTAAGGCTGTATTGGTAATTGCCAGATGGGCACCTACCCTTAGCTGCTTTGGCACTTGGTATCCCCAGTATCTGTGTCAGCACAGGGTGAAGAAGGGTAGATGCTAGAGTGTACGGACTGCTGACAGGTATGATGTGACTTGTCATGTGATGGGGTGTGTTCAGAATGCAGCCTGATGTTACCAGCCAGACCTGTCCAGACAGAAAAACAATGTTTATTCTAAGTCCACGTGGGCATAGAGTGGATTATAATAGAAGCGGGGATCTGAGGGTAAGACCCCCTGATAAGGCGTGCGGGGGGGGCGAAGCCCCCCCTTGCATGACTATAGTAAACAGGAAAAAACATCGCCTCCCCAACCCAAACGGTCACGCCCATCAACCAAGCTGGTCACGCCCATGACCTGACTGCAGTCTGTACATTCTAGGCTCAACTGGTGGAGAAGGGAGGAAGGGCGTGCTAAGTGCTGAGAAACAGGCTGCAGCAATGCATGATGGACTTTGTAGTATTAGTTCATAGTAAGTCTAGGGAGGGGAAGAGATGGATGTAAACATCAGAGCTGCTGCTGGGAGACACCAAATGATGCTATCTGCATGATAAAAGGTTTGTACTACTGTAATAAAGTGAAAGGGGTTAGGTTAGGGTAAGTTCACACAGTGCGTTTTTCGCGGCGTTTTTGCGCAGTTTTCGGGTGCTTTTTTGCTCAGAAAACTGCATGACTTTGCTTCCCCAGCAAAGTCTATGAGTTTTCATTTTTGCTGTCTGCACACAGCGTTTTTTTTCAGCTGCGTTTTTGTGGTGCCACGAAAACGCAGCATGTCAATTATTCCTGCGTTTTTCACTGCGCTTTTCATCCATTGAGTGCAATGGGATGTTGAAAGACGCAATGAGAAACGCAAATAGGTGCGTTTTGGTGTGTTTCTAAGACCAAAAACGCAGCTATAAACGCAGGAGGTGGGTAGTAAAGTGACATGTAGAGGAAGAGGATTCCTTCTGTCAGTAAATACAGAAGCGTGAATCCTCCCGGTACCGTCACCGCCGCTTCCAGCTCCAGTCCTGTGCATGTATGCTGCCGTGCGACGCCATGTACGGGCAGGAGGTGGAAGCGGCTGCGAAAACAAAAGTGAACAGTAGAAAAAAAAATGTCATACTCACCTGTCTGCAGGGTCCCGGTGCCATGCCCGCTCCCAGCTCCTCCTCCTGGTACCGCCGCTCCGGGTGTGTGCAGTCTCCCTGGGTACGTATGCCTGCAGGATGCAGGACCTGGCGATGGATCACCTGATGCAGTCACCTGACGCGTCAGCTGATTGTAAGTCTCGGGCTGACGCCAGCGGCCGGCCGGTTTAACCGATCAGCGGATGCGTCAGTAGACTTCATCCCTGATTACCGGCAGCTCCTGCAGTGATCGGACGGGATCAGACTCGCTCCAGGAGCTGCCGTCAATCAGCACATAAGTGAGTATTTTTTTTTTTTTTGCACCGATGCATCTGCTGATTGTATAAACTGCTTTTATACAATCAGCTGCTGTGTGATGTGATTCAGGCACTTGAACCTGACACATCATCTGATCGCTTTGCCTTCCAGCAAACCGATCAGATGATATTGGATCCGGATTGGATGGCGTGGGACCCTTGACCCAGGATTACTGCGGAGGGGGGTTCTTTATTTCAATAAAGATGGAGTCACTAATTGTGTTGTTTTTTTATTTCTAATAAAAATATTTTTCTGTGTGTTGTGGTTTTTTTTATCTTTACTAGAAATTCATGGTGGCCATGCCTAATATTGGCGTGACACCATGAATTTCTGGCTTAGGGCCACTTGATAATATACAGCTAGCCCCTAACCCCATTATTACCCAGTGAGCCACCCGGCATCAGGGCAGCTGGAAGAGTTGGATACAGCGCCAGAAGATGGCGCTTCTATGAAAGCGCCATTTTCTGGGGTTGCTGCGGACTGCAATTCGCAGCGGGGGTGCCCAGAAAGCATGGGCACCCTGCACTGCGGATTCCAATCCCCAGCTGCCTAGTTGTACCCGGCTGGACATAAAAATTAGGCGAAGCTCACGTCATTTTTTTTTTTTAATCATGTCATGAAATTCATGAAATAAAAAAAAAAAAAAGGGCTTCTCTATATTTTTGGTTCACAGCCGGGTACAAATAGGCAGCTGGGGGTTGGGGGCAGCCCGTACCTGCCTGCTGTACCCGGCTAGCATACAAAAATATGGCGAAGCCCACGTCATTTTTTTTGTTTGGGGGGGGGGCAAAGAAATCCTGCATACAGTCCTGGAAGCAGGATGCTGAGCCTTGTAGTACGACAGCTGCTGTCTGCTCTCCTGCATACACTATTGGATGGAGGATGCTGAGCCTTGTAGTTCGACAGGTGCTGTCTGCTCTCCTGCATACACTATTGGATGGAGGATGCTGAGCCTTGTAGGTCTGCTCCTCCTGACTCTCCCTCCAGCATACAGTCCTGGATGGAGCATGCTGAGCCTTGTAGTTTTGCAGCTGCTGTCTGCTCTCCTGCATACACTATTGGATGAAGTATGCTGAGCCTTGTAGTTCTGCAGCTGTCTGCTCTCCTGCATACACTAGTGGAGAATGAAGAACATATTGAAGAAGGAAATGACATCAGACCTTTTTTTTTTTTTTTTTTTTTGTTCACTGATAAAAAACGCATAAAGACGCAGTGAGCAAAAACGCAGCAAAAAACGCACCAAATCGCGGCAAAAACGCGTGCATTTTTTGCCGCGGGTGCGTTTTTGTGCAGTTTTTGCCGCAAAAAAACGCACAAACGCAGCGTCAAAAAAACGCAGTCTGTGAACCTAGCCTATGTGGATAACTTCTTTGACTTTCTGCTTGGCAAGATACCACTAGTTGGGCTTGTTGGCAAGATGCCGCTAGTTGGGCTTGATATCCTCTTTTTCCTTGTTGTAGAATACATGCAACCCATAGACTTTGTTTTTTTAAGGGTAGAACTGATCTATGGTCTTGATACCACTATTCTTTGCTCCTTTTGATCACAGTCTCCACTCATATGGCAATCGTGGTGGTCATTCAAGTTTTCCCCCATTGTCAGTTTTTACTTTTGCTATTTAAATTGGTTCATAGATGTTGAAACATAACTTCCAAGTGGTCCCATGCACAATAGGTGCTTTGGCCTGTCGTTTGGCTCGCAGTTCTCTTTCCCAACTCCTCCATACACAGGATCACTCTCTCTGCCGATGGCTCCTTTGTTCTCTACAATAGAACTGCTTCCATACTCTTTTGTTGGGACTTATCTCACTGAGAATAAAAGGAGTATCAGTCCAAAATCAAACATGCAAGATCCTTAATTACTTTAAAAAAAATCTGTAGGGGAGGAAAAGGAAGGCCTCCATACACATTAAACTGTTGACTGAGCCTGCAGATTTAAGAGCTTGAAGCCAACTTCCATTTAATGTGTAAGGTGGCCTCAAGGGTCATGTCAGTGTTCCCTTTTAGGCCCCTTTACACACTGAAACTTTCTAGCGATCCCACCAGTGATCCCAACCTAGCCGGGATCGCTACAAAGTCTCTGGTGAGTCGCTGGTGAGCTGTCAAACAGGCAGACCTGGCCAACGACGCAACAGCGATCCAGACCTGCAGAACGACCTAGCTAGTCATTGGGGACGTTGTAAAGCAGCTTTTTGAAAGGGAAGTCACTGTAAAGTCCCCTTTACACACTGAGACTTTCTAGCGATCATGCTGCACAGCAGGAAACAAAGGACCAAAGAATGGTCCTGAACGATTTGTAGCGATCAGCAACTTCACAGCAGGGGCCAGGTCGCTGATGTGTTTCACACACTGCAATGTCGCTGGGGAGGTCGCTATTACGTCACAAAACCGGTGACGTTACATCGATGTCGTTTGCGATGTTGCAGTGTGTAAAGCCACCTTTTGGCACAAAGCCGCTTTGTAGCAGACCTATTGTTGTTTCACAGCATTGGTGCTGTATCCCCCCTCCTGCCAAAGTCTAGTTATTCTACTGCAGCTGCCAAACAGCCCACATAGACTCGGTTAATTGTAGTGCGATGTACATATATGTTATAACACTGTCTTGTTGACCTCGACCATTGTTCACATTGAGTAATAGATTGCTACTTTGTATAATCTACAGCATGCATGCGGCGAATGCTTGACGGTCTAAAACTGCCACTGTTCTTGGTGGCACAAGCTATATTTTCTTCTTCTTCCCTGCAGAGATAACAATTAGCTTTCAATCGTTTATAGTCAAATATGCTTCTCGGGTTTTTGTTCTTTTCATAGTTAATGTTACTGTTTGTATTTTAGCATATTGCTAGACAGATAAAATCTCTGAGCTAGACTTCGTCTTAGGTTTTTGTCCTTGAAAGCACTTCATCAAATATAACTTGATACAAGCTGCATTTATAGAGCTCACTGCTCTGTTTTCAGGAACTGTGTTTCTATAATGGTAGTTTACTCAGATATAATAGATGGGAACACATGAGGAAAACCTGCCAACAGCAGATTTAGGACTTGTTCAGACATTTTTTTTAAACTTTTTATTAGTCCCCGTAATAGATTTGAGCCTGAGATCATCCTATAGCTCATGCTATATACAGCAATACCACAGTATTGCTGTGTATATAGCAAAAATCACAGTCTCCTAAGAACAACAGTCAGAAGTTGTACCATCATGACAGTCGGGGTGTCTTCAACAGACCATGGCTGTCCTGGTAACTCATCGGTGGCCTGCAGTCATGTCAAGGGGGTGCTGATGGGCACATAGAATGATATGCCCCCTGCCGGTGCACTGTAAGTGCTGCTGTCAGAGATTAAGAGTGGCACTCAACAGGTTAACAGCCATAGGCAGAGCTCTACTCCATGCGTGGCTGTTAGAGGCAGATGATGGCTAACTATCACAGCCTTCATCTGCCAGCAAAGTTATGAGTCTCGTTCCTGAGCCTGCATCAGTTAGAGAGATGGCATAATTGTATGTCATATAATGTAAGGGGTTAAATTTGGCTGTTTAGGGGGCGTGTCCAGGATGCTGAGCTGGGGCGTGTCCAGGATGCTGAGCTGAGTGGACGTGGGGAAGAGGAGCTCCTGTTGACCCTCAGCTAAATCAGCACTTATCATAAGCACAAACCTACTCACCGGCTCTCAGGATGGGACCACGGAGGATTAAACCGTCGCAGCAGGCATCGGTGGCCCCCCCGCTGCACACCACGGCACTGGATACTTTCTTGGGCCTGGAACAGGGTCCAGGGGAGGCCCGGACGCCATCTTTCCAGGAGCATGGAGGGGAAATGGAGGCACCGGCCCGGCCTGCTAAGCAGCAAGAGAAGGAGGAGTGGGTGAGCGGGGACACGGGGGAGTGGAGGAGTCCCTGCAGCAGTTGCAACAGGGGATGCCTTGGCTCAGCAGCCCTGCACTGCATCGGATCCTCAGGCACAGCAGCAGCAGGCCCAGGAGCACATAGTGGCGGTGGGAGATAAGGTGGAGGTCGGGGGGCAGCCCTCCCCACTGCCAGGAGAAGAAGGGACTGCAGCTACAGCTGGTAATATCAGGGAACAGAGCAGCCTGCTTCCCCCCTCTGGGCCTCGGTGTGGAGATCAACCTCCCCAGCTTCCCCAGCACCAGACTAAAACTCCAGCGTCTATTACTGCAGGTGTTCACCTTAAAGGGCCAGACACCTCCTATAAGGACATGCATGATTTCATAAGTAAACTTCCTTCTAAAGAGGACTTTCAATGCCTCATACATGAGGTTAAAGCAACTTGCAGGTCAGAAATAGCTGAAGTGAGGAGAGATTTGCAGCAATTGTCTGGCAGAATTGAATCCCTGGAGGAAGAGCATGACATCACCAGATCCCATGTATCAGAATTACACAAACTGGCAACATCGCAACAAAAAATTATGGAGGATATGCAGTCTCACATAGAGGATCTCGACAACAGAGGACGCCGTTGCAATGTCCGTGTGAGGGGGGGTCCCAGAGTCAGATGGGCCCGAGGACACAAACTCCATACTACAATCCATCTTTAATGAAGTGTTGGACGCTCCCCCTTTTAACATCATCAAGCTGGACAGGGCACACAGGGCTTTACAGCCGAAGAATTTATCCACCCAACCCCGGGACATCATTTGTTGCATTCATGACTTCTCCACCAAAGAACTGATCATGGCTAAGACTAGATTGAGGCGCACGGCACCTGTGTTCAATGGCAAGGAAATCCAGCTTTTCCCGGATCTTTCTCGCATCACACTCCAGAAAAGGCGGCACCTCAAACCCCTCCTCATGAGCCTGAAGGAGCACCAGGTTCCATACCGCTGGGGTTACCCGTTTGCACTAACAGCGCGCAGAGGGGGTAAATCGGCGACCCTTCGCACTCCAGCAGATACCACTCTGTTCTGTGAAGCACTGGCCATTCCAGCGGTCTGTATCCCAGATTGGGACTTGCAAAGGTTGGAAGGGCCGCCCACTCCCGTGTGGTCCAAGGTGAGGGGTGGAGGGCGTGGGGCTTTGGGGGGGAGAGGAGGTAGGGGCCGCGGGTCTCTCCCCTCCCCGGCTCACCGTTGAGGACACTTCTTAACCTGGATGGTGCCTATTTCTTATACCCTCTGAGTTCCAGTGGCTGAGCATGCTTTGTGATACTGTGACTCTCTACAGCAAGCCTCTGACTGTCCATTGTGTCATCTGCGGCCCTCTGGGTCTGTTGACCTGCATAAGGGGGGGGGGCTGTAGCCTCAATGATGCCGTGGGGGATAGGGGGTTGGCGGGAGCCCGGTCCCCTTACTTGGAGTTAGTGGTTGAGGTTTTTTGGTTTTTTTTTCCCTTGTTTCCTTTTGGCACGGGCCCGTGCCCACTGGACTGACCCCCATGGGAGAGCTACTGGGGAGTGAGGTGGGTGGCTCTCTTAGCCCAGACGGCTTGGGGAACCTCCCTCTAGGTCTCTCCCTTCCGGGTTGACCCTCCGGAAATGTATGCCTAAGGTTTATGCATTTTGGTTAATGTTCTTAATTCATGTTCATTTCTATGTTTGTCCTTGTCTTCCCCCCTCCCCGATGTTTTTTCCTTATGTGTCCTTTCAGGTACCACCCCTTCTAGAGTCCCTGGGGGCTGCGGCCCTTTGTCGTATGGACCGTCTCCTCTGGCTGGCTTCACAGGGGAAGTCATGCCCCCGACGGTATAGGTGTGCCATTAGCTTTTTCTTACTTATAAGTTTTAGATATGACCGCAATATCTCTCTTAACGTAAAAGGTCTGAATTCACCCCGTAAGAGGAAATTGCTGCTACAGGAACTGAAAACATCAGGTGCAGACATAGCCTTTATCCAAGAAACACATTTTGTGGAATCAAACACTTTCAAATTTGCGTCCCACCGCTTTCCCATCCATTACTCGGCTTACTCGGGCTCCAAGAGGGGGGGAGTTGCTATTTTAATATCCTCCAGTTGTCCTCTACAAATTACGGGTTCTCACTGCGATCCAGAGGGTAGATATGTGATTCTGGAGGGCCAACTGGGGGGATCCCTGCACATACTGGCCAACATTTATGCACCTAATGAAGGGCAGATACGCTTTCTTAAGAAAATACTCGATCTGATAGGCGGACTGGCACCGGCCTCTACGGTGTTGGGGGGAGACTTTAACATCCCTTTTTTGGAGGTGGCCGACAGACTCTCTGTGGGTGGACACCCTCCATCGGGTGCTTTGAAAAATTTGTCCCGGGACTTTCGTAGGCTCATTAGATCAGGGGCTTTATACGACGCTTGGAGGGTGGACCACCCGGGAGAGAAGGCCTTTTCCTTCTACTCGCATCCGCATCAGACGCACACCAGAATAGACTATTTTTTCATTGACTCACAGCTGCTGGGGCGTCTTGAGAGGGTGGAAATGGGATCCATTACGTGGTCAGACCATTCCCCACTCATAATGGACTTCAAGAAAGATGGTCCTCGACCTAGGCCTCAGCATTGGCGCCTTAATGAATCTCTGATCAAAAATCCCGACACTAGGGCATTTTTAAATAAGCAACTGGTCGAATTCTTTCAGTTGAACACGGGCACGGTCACGTCGCCGGCAACACTCTGGGAAGCTCACAAGGCAGTGATGAGGGGACTATGCATTAGAGAGGGCGCCAGGGCTAAAAAGAATGCCACAAGCCAGCGGGACTCTATAACAGCCCATCTTAAGCTACAGGAGGGGAGACTGGCGGCTGCCCCATCACTGACTATTCTTAGGAGAGTCATCAGCCTTAGGGAAAAGTTGAGAGACTTGGCAATTGGCAGAGCAGAAAAATTGCTAACCTTTTCCAAACAAAGATACTATGAAAGGAGTAATAAGGCTCATACCTTACTCGCCAGGCAGCTTAAGGAGCGCGCTACATCCTCATGCCCTCAGGCTCTGCGCGACGAAAAGGGCACTATCCACTATCACCCCGCTTCAATAGCTGACATTTTTTTCAATTACTACAACAAGCTTTATAACCTTCTGGTTCCCCCGGGCATGGCTTCGCGCGGGGCTGGGGCACTTGGGGACTATTTTTCGGCCCCTGAGCTCCCTTCACTGCCTTGCGGAGCAGCCGCGGCTTTGAATGAAGAGATTACTACAGAGGAACTGGAGCAAGTTCTGGAAGCCCTGCCTGGCGGGAAGTCACCGGGCCCGGACGGCTTTACTTATTTTTATTACAAGGTGTTTGCGGCGGAGCTCCTCCCACGCATGGCCGCCTTGTTTAACTCTTTCCTTCAGGGTGACCCTATCCCTCCATCCATGCTACACTCCCATTTAATCCTCCTGCCCAAGCCACCCAGGGACCCATTGGACTGTGCTAATTATAGACCAATAGCCCTTTTGAACTCCGATTTGAAGATGTTCACCAAGCTCTTGGCGGCCAGGCTTAATCGATGGTTGCCCCAACTCGTGTATAAAGACCAGGTGGGTTTTGTCCCTTGCCGTCAGGGGGGGACAACACCAGGAAGGTCATAGACCTGGTGGATGTGGCAAATCGGACGAAGCAACAGGCGTTGGTGTTGAGTCTAGATGCAGAGAAGGCTTTTGACCGCCTTGCGTGGCCTTTTCTCTTCAAGACAATGGAGGTCTTTGGGATCTCGGGTGGCTTTATGCGGGCCTTGAAGTCCCTGTATAGCGCTCCTACGGCCGCTATCAAACTCCCCCTCCACATCTCTAAGCCTTTTCTCATCTCCAATGGCACCAGGCAGGGGTGCCCCCTGTCCCCCCTCCTTTTTGCGCTATGCATAGAGCCCCTCGCGGCCTCGGTCAGGAGCAACCCAGACATCTCGGGGGTCCTGGTCAGGAATAAACCGTTTAAAATCTCGCTTTTTGCCGACGATGTGCTCATTACACTTACTAACATCCATGTGTCCCTTCCAATTTTAATGTGCACCTTGGGTAGGTACGGGAGCCTTTCGGGGGGTATAAGATCAACTCTAGCAAAACGGAGGCAATGCCCTTGAATCTCGACCCGGTGGCCCTGGATTACCTGCGTTTGAATTTTAAGTTTCGTTGGAAGACAGATGCGGTCAAGTACCTGGGGGTTAACCTCACATCTACTTATGATTCCCTCTATAACCTTAACTTCCCCCCCTTTTCCGAGAGCTGAGAACTCTTTTGAGCAAGTGGTTGCCCCTCCCTCTTTCGTGGATGGGGCGCATTGCGGCGGTTAAAATGAGCTTGCTCCCAAAATTATTATATTTCTTTGAAACCCTCCCAGTTAAGGTACCAATAAAGGAGCTGAAGTCCCTTCAGGCGGCTATCCTTAGATTTATTTGGTGTAACAAACGTCATAGGGTGGCTAGGGAGGTGTTGATGGCTCGGAGAAACAGGGGGGGGGCTTTCTGTCCCGGACATCCTAAAATACTATTGGGCGGCCCATCTTAGGAGGATCCCCTGTTGGGTGTCCCTTTGGGCATACAACAGGTGGACTGAGATTAAAAAACCTTGGCTGGCGCCTATACATCCAAACGCGCTCCTGTGGCCCCCGGCCCGGTGTGATTCGCCCCCCCCTCTTCTTGGACCGATGCAGTTCACTAGGGACCTCTGGGCATTTTGCATTAGAAGATTTCCTTTGGCATCCCCCTGCTCCCCTCTGGTGTCCTTCATATACCAACCCTTGCTCCCAAGCAGTCTGGAGTCGGACATGGTGCACCCCTGGCTCAAGGCAGGTCTATTCAGATTTGCAGACATTATAGATGGAAGTACAATGCAGATCCATTCCTTTGAGTACCTTAGAGATAAATTCTCTCTCTCTAATCGAGAGTTTTTCCAATATCTGCAGATCAGAGACTTGGCTGGCTCCTTGTTTGGCAGGGCAGGGGCCTCGATTCCCACAGATTTTGAGAAAATTTGCAGAAGGGGCACTGATACTAAGGGGCTGATTTCGGAAATTTACATTTTGCCTTCTGAGTCACGGGAGGGGCCCGAGGGGTCTTTTCCATACATGCGGAAATGGGAGTCTCTATTGGGAAGGCGGATACTTCCTCAGGAATGGGCAGCAATCTGGGGAAACGCCGCCAAGACGTCAATATGCACACTATATAAGGAAAATATCTATAAAATTTTGCTATTTTGGTACCACACTCCAGATTTCCTTCATGGCATAGATCCCTCCATACCGGCTTGTTGCTGGAGATGCGGGGGAGGCAGGGGCACCATTTTGCACATATTCTGGTCCTGTCCAGGGATAGTCCCCTTCTGGGAGCGGGTTAGTTGTTGATCCATAAAGTACTATATATAGAGGTTGATCTTGATCCCCTGATCTATGTTCTGGGTCTTGGGAATGGGGGATTGGGAAAAACTGCCTCTAAGCTTTTGTCCCACATCCTTACGGCGGCCAGATGCTTAATTGCAAAGAATTGGAGGCAGCCAGGGACACCCTCACTCCAGAGCCTCAAGTATAGATTACTGGACGTTAGACGCATGGAACATCTCACGGCACTATTGCATGACACAGTTGACCGTTTCCAGGCCGTGTGGGCACCATGGGACTACTTTGCGGGACAGGAGGATCTGTGAGACTGAGGCCTATGGGTCCTATGGAAGGAGCATGGACTCTTGAAACCCTTCCCTCTTCCCTCCTATTTCTCCTCTCCCCTAACCCTCCTCACCTGTCCTGTCATTGTTTGTCTGGGTTCGATAAGAATTGTGAATTTTATGTTTTATTTTATGTATGAAAAACGTAAATTGAAAATCTCAATAAAAATTCAAAGTTTAAAAAAAATTTGGCTGTTTAGAATAGTTTTTTTCACATGGACTAAGTGTCCATATAAAAAAATGGCAGAATGCACTAGTCTCCTCTGTTCAAGTCTTTACAGTAGGTGCACAAGTCTATGGTGATTCGCACATTCGCGCCTTAAGGTATAAAGTAAAAAGAAAGCAGGTCCCATATGGTCCATTTGTATTGCAACCCTTTTTACTGATGCCATTATGAAAATAGGAAACCATAATTGATATTGTACATTTAAACTTTTAAGCATATATCGGTGTAAAATAGATGTACAAAACGAATATACAGGTGATGTATCGTCATATTGGGTGAAATAAAAGACATAGGACCATAAAAATTAAACTTTCTTCAGCGCTCTATTGGGAGACCCAGACGATTGGGGTATAGCTACTGCCTCCGGAGGCCACACAAAGCACTACACTAAAAAGTGCAAGGCCCCTCCCCTTCTGGCTATACCCCCCCGTGGTATCACGGGTTCTCCAGTTTTCAAGCTTTGTGCGAAGGAGGTCAGACATCCATGCATAGCTCCACAGATTTTAGTCAGCAGTAGCTGCTGACTATTTCGGATGGAAGAAAAGAGGGCCCATATAGGGCCCCCAGCATGCTCCCTTCTCACCAGTTGATGGTGTTGTAAGGTTGAGGTACCTATTGCTGGTACGGAGGCTGGAGCCCACATGCTGCTTTCCTTCCACATCCCCCTGGGGGGCTCTGAGGAAGTGGGATCCTGCCGGCCTCAGCTCTGACGCCGGGCTCCATCCACAGACCCATTTGAACCTGCTGGATACGGAGCTGGAGTACCGTTCAGGGACATGGCCCTGCACCATTACAGGTACTCTGTGTCCCCGTACACACAGGCACAGCACACTCCAGACTTGCTGGGTGTGCTAGTGCGCCGGGGACAGTAAAGGGTTACAGTCACTGCAGCTTTGCTGAGTGACTTTGTGTATTGGGAACTACCGCGCCGGACGCTCCGGGAGCGGCGGCGCGGCTGGGACTTGTAGTTCGCCGGGGACTGGGCGCCGACCGCGCTTTTACGGCGGCGGCGCTTATAAATCCAGTCCCCGGCTTCTGCGGCCTAGTGCCGCTTCGTTCCCGCCCCCTCCCTGTCACTCAGGGAAGGGGACAGACGCTGAGCAATCAGCAGCGCCGAGGGCTGGAGCCTTATTTACATGCTCCAGCCCTCTCACTGCACACTGTCGGACGCCGGATTCCCGCTCTGACTTGGGGCACGCCCACGGCCCGCCCCTCCTCACACGAGCTGGGGAAGACGCCGGCAGCCATTACTGCAGTCCGAGCTCGGACTTTCGGCAACCAGGCAGGACGGTGGCGACCATACACCCGCTTATAGGCGGGCGGTAAGCGGCACACATAGTGCTGACCCCAATATATACTGCAGTGTGTACATGTGTATTTTAACTGCATAGGTCGCTATATGCCCGCTTGGAGAGCGACACATCAGCAGCAGGAAAGCAGGTGTGCTAAGGCACAGGCTTTCTAGGCTGCTTGTATTGCACGTACTGAAGTGTTCATTTGTGTTTATGCTTGTATGCTATACACTGCACTGTACACTCGCTAGTCTTAGCTATATTCTCCTGGAATGGCTAGACTACAGCAGCAGAAAACCAAGGGTGCTGGGGCACAGGTTTTTTTCTATGCTGCTTGTATTGCATGGGCTGCAGTGTGCATTTGTACTTGTGCTTGTATGCTATACATTGCACTGTATGGTCACTCTTCTGGGCTATATTCCCCTAGATGACTAGTCTACAGCAGCAGAAGAGCAGAGGTGCCAGGGCACAGGCTTCTATGCTGCTTGTATTGCTTGTGCTGCAGTGTTCATTTGTACTTTATGCTTGTATGCTATACATTGCACTGTACGGTCACCAATCTTGGCTATATACTTCTAGATGGCTAGTCGGCAGCGGCAAAAAAGCAACACAGATTTTCAGTGCTGTTTTTACTACATGGGATGCTGTTCATGACACCGTCCCATTGTGTGCATGCTCCCCTGTAGCACTTCGTCTGCCGGGGTCTCTAGCACTTCGTCTGCCGGGGTCTCTACTAGTCGTGGCCAAAGAAACCACCTGTCATCCCTGTCCAAGGACAGGGACGGAGTTGCAGTTTCGACAGATATATTGTCATAAGATAGAGACTTGCAGTCCAGACAGGCCATGGGCAATCTTCCTGACCAACCTCATTTGGAACGGGGGGGTCCCAGGAGGACTCTCTGTATGATAAGGCGGCTCTCCAGGACTTTGATCCTGACATCGCTATCAATCCGGATACACCGGATGGTAACGCCATACGGAATGATCCTATAGCGTCCATCAATGGAAGGTTGGATCTTTCTCCCTCAGCTCCCCCAGTGGAGGAGTCAGCTTCACAGCAGGAGAAGTCCCTTTTCAGTATCTCAAACGGATATTGAGTATTTTTCTGGCCACGCTGACTTCAGAGAAGCAGTCCAGAAACACCACGCTTACCAGATAAGCGTCTTCTCCAAACGTTTTTAAGATACACGTTATCCCTTTTCCCCTGACGTGGTCAAGCGCTGGACCCAGGGTCCAAAGGTGGATTCTCCAATCTCCAGGCTTGCGTCTAGAGCCATAGTTGCACTGGAGATGGGGCTTCACTTAAAGATGCCATTCACAGACAGATGGACTCTGGTTGAAATCTGTCTAGGAGGCTATCGGCGTGTCGGTTGCTCCGGCATTCACAGCCGTATAGGCAACCTAACCTTTTCAGCTGTTCTTGCGCAGCTGGCCTTGAGCACATGTACATCTGTACCGCAGAGGCGTCCGTAACTCCGCAATGTCTGCACTGCGACTTACCCTATTAATGCTGTCCTAAAAGTACAGTCGAGGTTTCGGTCCTTCCCAAGCTCGGGCAGGTCCCCATTGTCCTCGTGCAAAAGGGCTACAAAACCTCAGACGGGCTCAGATTCCGGCCGGGCTCAATCACGCCCAAGGAAGGCAGCCGGAGGAACCGCTACCAAGGCGGTCTCCTCATGACTCTCAGCTCTCTCTCTCTCTCTCCGCATCCGCGGTTGATGGCAGACTCCCCCGCCTTTGGCGACATTTAGCTGCCACAGGTCACAGACCGGTGGGTGACGGACATTGTGCTCACGTGCACAGGACAGTGTTCTGTTCTCGTCCTCCGACTCCATTCTTCAGAACGGCCCCACCTCCCCACCGAGCAGATGCCCTGCTGCAGGCGGTGGACGCTCTAAGAGCAGAAGGAGTGGTGATCCCTGTCCCCCCTCAGGAACGAGGGCGAGGGTTTGTACTCCAATCTCTTTGTGGCTCCAAAAAAGGACGGCTCCTTCCGTCCTGTTCTGGACCTAAAACTGCTCAATAAGCATGCGAACGCCAGGCGGTTCCGGATGGAATCCCTCCGATCCGTCATTACCTCAATGTCTCGAGGAGACTTCCTTGCCTCAACAGACATCAAAGATGCCTATCTCCACGTGCCAATTGCTACGGAGCACCAACGTTTTCTACGTTTTGTGATAGGAGACGACCATCTTCAGTTCGTAGCTCTGCCATTCGGTCTGGCGACAGCCCCACGGGTGTTCACCAAGGTCATGGCAGCAGTGGTAGCAGTCTTGCACTCTCAGGGACACCCGGTGATCCCTTACTTGGACGATCTACTCGTCAAAGCACCCTCCCTCGAGGCATGACAACGCAGCCTGAATGTTACGCTGGAGACTCTCCAGACTTTCGGGTGGATCATCAATTTGGCAAGGTCAAATCGGTCACCGACTCAATCACTAACGTATCTCGGCATGGAGTTCACACTCTATCAGCGATAGTGAAGCTTCCGCTGAACAAGCAGCGTTCACTGCAAACAGAGGTGCAGTCTCTCCTTCAAGGCCAGTCGCACCCCTTAAGGCGCCTCATGCACTTCCTAGGGAAGATGGTGGCAGCCATGGAGGCAGTTCCCTTTGCGCAGTTTCATCTGCGCCAACTGCAAGGGGACATTCTCCGCCAATGGGACGGGCAGTCAACCTCCCTGGACAGGAAAGTCTCCCTTTCCCAGACGGCCAAGGACTCTCTGCAATGGTGGCTTATTCCCACCTCATTGTCACAGTGAAGATCCTTCCTACCCCCATCCTGGGCAGTGGTCACGACAGATACGAGTCTGTCAGGGTGGGGAGCAGTTTGTCTCCGCCACAGGGCTCAGGGGACGTGGACTCAGCAGGAGTCCACCCTTCAGATCAATGTTCTGGAAATCGGGGCAGGGTATCTTACCCTACTAGCTTTCCAGCAGTGGCTAGAAAGAGAGCAGATCCGAATCCAGTCGGACAACTCCACAGCGGTGGCATACATCAACCACCAAGGAGGGACGCGCAGTCGGCAAGCCTTCCAGGAAGTCCGGCGAATCCTCATGTGGGTGGAGGACACAGCATCCACCATATCCGCAGTTCACATCCCGGGCGTAGAAAACTGGGAAGCAGACTTCCTCAGTCGCCAGGGTATGGACGCAGGGGAATGGTCCCTTCACCCGGACGTGTTTCAGGAAATCTGTCGCCGCTGGGGGGTGCCGGACGTCGACCTAATGGCGTCTCGGCACAACAACAAGGTCCCGGCATTTATGGCACGATCGCGCGATCACAGAGCTCTGGCGGCAGACGCCTTAGTGCAAGATTGGTCGCAGTTCCGGCTCACATATGTGTTTCCACCTCTGGCACTCTTGCCCAGAGTACTGCGCAAAAAATCAGATCCGATTGCAGCCGCGTCATACTCGTCGCCCCAGACTGGCCGAGGAGATCGTGGTACCCGGATCTGTGGCATCTCACGGTCGGCCGACCGTGGTCACTACCAGGCTGGCCAGACTTACTGTCCCAAGGGCCGTTTTTCCATCGGAATTCTGCGGCCCTGAACCTGACTGTGTGGCCATTGAGTCCTGGATCCTAGCGTCTTCAGGATTATCCCAAGGGGTCGTTGCCACCATGAAACAGGCTAGGAAGTCCACCTCTGCTAAGATCTACCACAGAACGTGGAAGATTTTCTTAACCTGGTGCTCGGCTCAGGGAGTGTCTCCCTGGCCATTTGCATTGCCTACTTTTCTTTCCTTCCTGCAATCGGGGTTAGAAAAGGGCTTGTCGCTCGGCTTCCTTAAGGGGGAAGTCTCGGCACTATCCGTGTTTTTTCAGAAGCGTCTAGCACGTCTTTCTAAGGTGCGCACGTTCCTACAGGGGGTCTGTCATATCGTACCCCCGTACAAGCGGCCGTTAGATCCATGGGATCTCAACAGGGTATTAGTTGCTCTCCAGAAGCCGCCTTTCGAGCCTCTGAAGGAAGTTTCCTTTCTCGCCTGTCACAGAAGGTGGCGTTTCTCGTTGCGATCACATCGCTTCGGCGAGTGTCTGAGCTGGCAGCTCTGTCATCCAAGGCTCCCTTCCTGGTGTTCCACCAGGACAAGGTAGTGCTGCGCCCCATTCCGGAGTTTCTCCCTAAGGTCGTATCCTCATTTCATCTTAATCAGGATATATCCTTGCCTTCCTTTTGTCCTCATCCGGTTCACCGGTATGAAAAGGACTTACGTTTGTTAGATCTGGTGAGAGCACTCAGACTCTACATTTCCCGCACGGCGCCCATGCGCCGTTCCGATGCACTTTTTGTCCTTGTCGCTGGTCCGCGCAAGGGGTTGCAGGCTTCTAAAGCCACCCTGGCTCGATGGATCAAAGAACCAATTCTAGAGGCCTACCGTTCTGCGGGGCTTCCGGTTCCTTCAGGGCTAAAAGCCCACTCAACCAGAGCCGTGGGTGCGTCCTGGGCATTACGACACCAGGCTTCGGCTCAACAAGTGTACCAGGCAGCTACCTGGTCCAGTCTGCACACTTTCACCAAGCATTATCAGGTGCATACCTATGCTTCGGCGGATGCCAGCTTAGGTAGAAGAGTCCTGCAGGCGGCAGTGACACCCCCGTAGGGGAGGGCTGTTTTGCAGCCCTAACATGAGGTATTTCTTTACCCACCCAGGGACAGCTTTTGGACGTCCCAATCGTCTGGGTCTCCCAATAGAGCGCTGAAGAAGAAGGGAATTTTGTTACTTACCGTAAATTCCTTTTCTTCTAGCTCTTATTGGGAGACCCAGCACCCGCCCTGTTGTCCTTCGGGATGTTTTTGTTGTTTGCGGGTACACATGTTGTTCATGTTGAACGGTTTTTCAGTTCTCCGATGTTACTCGGAGTTAATTTGTTTAAACCAGTTATTGGCTTTCCTCCTTCTTGCTTTGGCACTAAAACTGGAGAACCCGTGATACCACGGGGGGGTATAGCCAGAAGGGGAGGGGCCTTGCACTTTTTAGTGTAGTGCTTTGTGTGGCCTCCGGAGGCAGTAGCTATACCCCAATCGTCTGGGTCTCCCAATAAGAGCTAGAAGAAAAGGAATTTACGGTAAGTAACAAAATTCCCTTCTTGTTCACTAGTTAATACATTCTCTATCGTTATGTTCCATAGTCTGACTGCTCTAACAATCAAGAACCGTTTCCCATTTAGCTGCCAGGATCGTTTGGTCCATTAGAAGGTCCCTGGAAGGAATAAGTCATGGGCCTGTCTCTTTGTATTGACCACACTGTATTTATACATATATAAATGATGCATATCGAAAGGATATCTTCTTTTAGGTGTCTTTTTTGTTTTCTAAGCTAAACCAACCCAATTTTTCTCATCTCTTATCGTAGAAAAGACTTTCCTTCCCATGTAATAATCTAGTTACTGGCAGGGCTGTGAAGTCGGTAAGCCAAACCTGCGACTCCGACTCCTCAATTTCCCTTGCACCGACTCCACGACTCCGACATATATTGCTTATATTTAAGTGAAAAATGCATTGTAGTACAATGTGAACATCAGACAGTTAATCATTTTTATGATACAATAATCAAGATATTTAGAACATAAAATATATTTATTGGATACAACTTTAGAACACAAAAAACTGTAATAAATTGTAAATATGTAATACACTATGTAATATAGATTAAAAATATACTATATATACTGTATATATACATATATATACTGTGTGTGTGTGTGTGTGTGTGTGTGTGTGTGTGTGTGTGTGTATATATATATATATATATATATATATATATATATATATATATATATATATATATATATATATATATATATATATATATATATATATATGTATATGTGTGTGTTTAGATATAGATAGATATATATATATAAACACTATGTAATGGGCAAAAAACTGTTTTCAACAAAAACATACTAAACTTTTGTGCAGTCTATGAATTTGTTGTAAGAAATAAAATTGCCTCCATCAGATCCTCCTTCATAGATGACCTCAAATCTGACCTAATAATTTTAAGGCTAGAGACCAACCTCTCTACAGTAACTTGGGTTGGAGGCAAAGCCGTAACCAAATGGGCAACATCTCTAACAATTTCCGGGTATAAAGGAATTGCCTCATGCACAGTCAGTTTTGATGAACGGTTGAATTTTTCTATTTCTTTGAGAGAAAGTGAAACATTTTACTGAAATCTGGTCAATCTGCTGGTATAGGAGACTGAGTGAAATCTTTTTCCTTGCGGCAACGCTTTGCTGCTCCACGTCATCCAAATACTTGTCAAAGCCAAAGAATGAGCAGTCAGTCATTGTGGCGTTTTTTCTAATCTGCTTTTGCTATTGATAACGTTATCTATGAGCTCAAAAACCTTTCAGGTGATGGGGTTTTTTAAAAAGCTGATCTGGTTTTGCAGCTGAAAAACGTATCCTAAAAAAATGCAGCAAAATCGCTGTGTGTGAATGTAGCCTTAGATCAGAAATAGAACAGCCATTTGTAGGACATTTCATAACTTTCCCAAATTCATATTAAAAAAATATTCAGCACATTCTGCATTGAACTACTGTACCCCATTTATTATATACTAGCTGTACTACCCGGCTTCGCCCGGGTTAATAATTGTTAACAAAATAGAATATATTAACAAAAATGTATTCTGCACACAAAAACCACAGAACAAATAGATAGAAATGTAATTATTAAAAGGCAAAAACGAAGCTAATAGAAGCATTTCACAACATATATTTCAACACCACAGATATTCCACACAGATTTAACTAAATTGGCCTAGTAATGTGCTCATCTGTCGCTTTCCCTCGGTCTGTCGCTTTCCCCCGGTCTGTCGCTTTCCCCCGGTCTGTCGCTTTCCCCCGGTCTGTCGCTTTGGAATCCTTCACCCAAAGACCGACATCACATGAAAAAAGCACAAAACGTACAGGGAACAAACAGAGATGCGTCCGTGTCACTCGGACGTGCGCACAAACCCATTGACTTTCATTGGGTTCGTGCTGCGTGTTGTGTGCTGAAAACTGACATGCTTCCGTGCAAAACGGAGACACAAACGTAGCACGCACACGGACCCACGGACCTTAATGAAAAACGCACGTGTCCTCAAACATTAAATAACATTGGTGCACGTTTGGCCGTGTCTCCGGTATATACGGAAACGGACCAAACACGCACGTGTTTCACGGATGTGTGTTTCAGGCCTCAGATGTGTTTGCCCATGCAGACATTTTATCTAAATAGCTCAGTTTTAATTATCCTACATAGTTTTGTGTCATCAGCAAAGACTGACAGCTTACTCCCAATCCACAAGGTCATTAATAGAATGAAAATAATTGGTCCTAATACATATCCTTGTTGTCCCCACTGTTGATCCTTGTTGTCCCCACTGTTGATCCTTGTGGTCCCCACTGTTGATCCTTGTGGTCCCCACTGTTGATCCTTGTGGTCCCCACTGTTGATCCTTTGTGGTTCCCAGTGCTGATCCTTGTGGTCCCCATTGCTGATCCTTGTTGTCCTCATACAGATCATTATGGTTCCACACTGCAGATCCTTGTGGTCCTAATGCAGATCCTTGTGGTCCCCAGTGCTGATCCTTGTGGTCCCCACTGTTGACCTGATCCCATTTAGAAAATGTACCATTTATAATGATTCCTTGTTCCCTGTCCCTCAACCGTTTTCTACCCATCGGTATATAATGACAAGCTGTTGTGATGACATCAGCCACATAACCAACATCCAAATTTCAACTACCTCTTTATAGGAACTTTGATGGAATACGGATGACAATAAGGATGAATAATGGACGATTGTTTTATACGTACATCTGAACCCAGCCTAAGGCGGGCTTTGCACGTTGCGACATCGCAAGCCGATGCTGCGATGTCGCACGCGATAGTCCCCGCCCCCGTCGCAGCTGCGATATCCTTGTGATAGCTGCCGTAGCGAACATTATCGCTACAGCAGCTTCACATGGACTCGCCTGCCCTGCGACCGTCGCTCTGGCCGGCGACCCGCCTCCTTATTAAGGGGGCGGGTCATGCGGCGTCACTGCGACGTCACTCGGCAGGCGGCCAATAGGAGCGGAGGGGCGGACATGAGCAGGATGTAAACATCCCGCCCACCACCTTCCTTCCGCATAGCCGACGGGAGCCGCGGTGACGCCGGTAGGAGATGTTCCTCGCTCCTGCGACTTCATACACAGCGATGTGTGCTGCCGCAGGAGCGAGGAACAACATCGGACCGTCGCGTCAGCGTAATTATAGATTACGCCGACGCTACACCGATGATACGATTACGACGCTTTTGCGCTCGTTAATAGTATCATCTAGGCTTTACACATTGCAATGTCGCATGCGATGCCGGATGTGCGTCACTTTCAATTTGACCCCACCGACATCGGACCTGCGATGTCGTAACGTGCAAAGCCCGCCTAAAGGTAAGACAAAGTGGATGAGTCTCAACCAAAATTCATAGTGTAATAATGGCCATAAGGTATGTGGGTAAAACAGCTGTTCTCATGTACAATTAAGTAATTGTTTAACAAGTGCTAGCTGCACCTGACATGGAACTTGGCCACTTTATCTCGCCTTACCTGAAGGAGGTTGACCTAGGGTATATTCACATATAGCAGATTTGTTGCAAAATCTCCTGAAATTGAAAATTGGTTACAGGCATCTGTATGAATTCTGCAGCAATATGGATATCTGTGGGTCCTACTAAGATGAACGAATCAGAAAGACATTTCTGCAACAAATGTGCCTCATGGTGGATATAAGCCACAGCAGCCATCTTTATAAAATATTTTTCAAAACATAAATGACATCTTAAATTGTGTAAAAACACATCTATTGCAATGGTGAAGGAGGTTCTGGTTACTCTCCAATGCCCTTAGACACCCACACTTACTAAGGCAACACAAATTGTGAATATTCACCATTCCTTTTACCATTTGCTTGGCAAAAGGAGTCCAACCATAGCCAAACCTTCTCCAGTTATAAAAAGTAAAGTGCATCGTTTCCATCTTACTATATCTTTCTGTCCTTTAGTAGTGGTGCCCCACTTCCCATTGAAAAGGCCTTTCATTAATCCTCATCATGCTGTTCACATTTTGACATCATGAGACCAAGACGACACGTAATAATTGAACAGCAATTGCAAGGCTTCGAGCAGGATGTTCTTAGACAGAAAGTGACCACTGACCTTAGAGAGTCACACAGTGTTATCAGCAGGTTGCAACACAGTTACAAAGAGACTGGAAGAGTCACAGAAAGGAATAGAAGTGACCGTCCTTTGGCCACATCCCACACTGATGACCGCTTCATTGTAAACATTGCCTTCAGAACCAGTCTTAAAGACTCTAACACAAATGAATACAGGGAAACGGATCGCCGGAGCTGTTTCTTGCCAGTTCTGGGAATTGGCTGCTAACCGGACAGAACCGGCTGAACCCCACCCCTGACTCCCAACCCTCTACCCTCTTCTTTCTTCTCTTACTCCCTATCTTATTCCTCATCTCACTAATTTTTTTTTCTAAGGGCTGAATCTCCTGAGTTAAATTGTTGCTTTCTTTGAGCTCAGCCGTCAACTCTTACCTTACAATTTCTTTTGTATTAATTTTGAAAAATAGATACATTACAATTTAGATAAGTTAATGATGTTGCTCTGATTAACCCACCACCCCATTGAATGTTTTTATACTATGTTCAGCTCCAATTGTATCTGTATCGATGTGACTCGATTATAGTGGGATGAGCTAAATGTTATTCGATTATCTGAAATATTAAACTTAATTGTATGCATTGTTGAATATGTTATGCTAAAATTGTATCAATAAACAAAACATTAAAACAAACAGAACCATATGATGAATGAGACATAACTCCAGACTCATTTAAGGGAGGTGAGAATCACCCAAGTGTCACATCAGACCATTTAAAACCATTCACATTAGCGTGGTCTGCGTGCTAGACGACCGACAAAGGGGTACCTGACCACACCATCAGGCACAAGTGTTAAAGTGTTATTGTCTTGTTGGACATGAGACCAGTGGGCCACAGTTCTGTTCACTGATAAACATCAATTCTGAATGTGCAAAAATTGTGGCCACCAACAATGATGTATATGTCAAGTAGAGCCATATACATCAGCCACTGTTGTCACCAGATGAGCCTTTGATGGTGGTGTTATTGTGGACAGATGTGTCCTAGCCAATACAGAACTGCCCTACTCTTTTGTGAATGGTCCAGTGACAAGCCCCTACTACTTGAATAACTTCATTAATCCAGTCATTACCACTGCATGAACAACACGGGCCTGATATCATCATCCTGAACGACAATGGTCCACGTCATTGAGGTCGTATCATTAAGAAACTGCTGCTGGAGACTGGGGTACCTGAAATGGAGTGGCCTGTATTTTCTTCAGAACTGAATATTTATGGGATCAGCTGAGTCACCAATTAGAGGTTTGTAATTCTGTACCCTAGAACCTCCATGACCTGAGGGCCGCCCTTCAAGAATAGTGTGATGCCATGCCTCAGCAGACAATAACTCGACGAAAACATAATAAGACATCACGCTGTAATTGATGTTCAAGGCCACATGACAAGTTATTGAGACATTTACATATTTTGGGGGGGTTTAACTACCACTGTGGTTGGCTTTTGTTTCAATAAATTGAGATGAGGAAGTCACCACTGCATGCTTCTAGTTAAATGCCCAACTTTAATGATAAAATCTTACTGTAGAGTGAACTTTTTATGTTTTACATAAATTTCACCCAAAAGCCAAATATCCCTAATGTTTTGTAAATAGTATATATTTTTACATAACTTAATCTGTGATAAAAATAAAAATTAGAAATCTTGGAATTTTCATACTGGGTACTGGGGCTTTTTGGATTTATGGTTCTTTTTGTTTCAAGAAACAACACCTGTATATAGCCACAATAGTTGGACCCCTATCTTTTTTTTATTCAAGTGTCTAATAAACCTGTGCAGTGTTCATTGCCAAACAAGTGTGCAGTAGGGTAAAGGCCATGTCTCACTAAGCGACATCGCTACCGATATCGCTGCTGAGTCACATTTTTTGTGACGCAACAGCAATCTTGCTAACGATGTCGCTGTGTGTGACATCTAGCAATGACCTGGCCCCTGCTGTGAGGTTGCCGGTCGTTGCTGAATGTCCTGGACCATTTTTTTGTTTGTTGCTCTCCCGCTGTGAAGCACACATCGCTGTGTTTGACAGCGAGAGAGCAACGATCTGAATGTGCAGGGAGCAGGGAGCCGGCTTCTGCGGACGCTGGTAACCAAGGTACATATCGGGTAACCAAGCAAAAGCTTTGCTTGGTTACCTGATATTTACCATGGTTACCAGCGTCCACAGCTTCTAGAAGCCGGCTCCCTGCACACGTAGCCAAGGTACACATCGGGTAACTATAAGCAAAGCGCTTTGCTTAGTAACCCAATGTGTACTATGGTTACTAAACACAGCGTCGTTACACGGGTCGCTGGTGGCTGATCTATGATCGCTGTGGAGATCTGCCTGTTTGACAGCTCACCAGCGACCATGTAGCGATGCTCCCGCGATCGCTGCCAGGTCAGATCGCAGGTGGGATCGCTGGAGAGTCGATAAATGTGACGGTACCTTAAGGTGTGACATCAACTCATTTGATTATTGAGTGCTTTATCAGCTGTGCATAGAGGTCTTGCCTGTCATTGTAATCCTTCCTCTGATAATCTGTAGCCTTGCAGTAAACTTTTCCCAAAAGTACAAGCCTAAAAACACTGCCAACATTTTTTTAAAAAATGAATTACATGATTCAAACAAAATATGACCTGATTATCACTGCTCTCGAACTGTCTCCTCTAGTGCTATGTAAATAATAAATATACAAAGCAAAAAAAAATGGGTGTTTTTAATGAACTAGTAATGAAAGGCTGGTTCACTAGTGGCTTCACGACTTAATAGTATTTTATTTTTTGTTCCTTGGGAAGCTGTTTCTTTCACCCAGTGTTCTGTTAGACAATGGTCCCATCATGAGCTTTTGGTAAGTTTTTGATGTTGCACAATTTATGCACCATGAGTGGCCTTGCGGGTGTGCAGAGGACCACGCAACACGAGAATGGCTGTACTGGAGCATAGAGGACCACGCAACACGTGGGTAGACATGTGAATAAGCAGAGGACCATGCAGCACGAGGATGGCCATGTGGTAGAAATCCCTGCTGGGGAGAGGAAAGTGACGAATACCGGCGCTAAGACACACTGGAGAGTCGGCGTACTTAGAGACAGGGAAGCCAAAGATTGCAGTAAGGCTTGGCTCATATTTACCTTGCACTCTGCACTGAGCCCTTACATCGGGGTTTCCATGTAAATCTTGGAAATATGTGATTTACAGAACCCCCAATGGAACATTTACTATAATGAAGCCGATAGAGATATTTTGGACTCTTTTTGCCCTATGATCCTGCTGTTCTCACCTTTTTTAGACGTGCATACAAGTGCACTCAACCACCAGTTTTTTTTGCACATCTTAAAAGCTGGACACCACCGAACAGAAACCACAAAGAGTCCACAGTATCTCTGCTGCCTCATTAGTAAATGGATCTGTTAGGGGTTTAATCTGAATCATGTATTTTGTAGATTTAGATGGAAACCAGATGTAAGTAATCATCGTAGAGCACGGCATAAATGTTTAGAGATTGAAAATGTTCTGTACCTCAAAATGCTACCAATAAAAGCAAAACAACAACAAAAAAAAAAAGTACCCACTTAGGTTAATCATCTATTAACAGAAATATTGAGTGCTTCTGTGACGCCCTGGCATAGCCAGGTTGTCACAGAAAGAGTTAATCCTCCTTGGTAATCTGATCTCACACGGTGCAGCATGACAAAGCACAGCCCCCAGTGTAAGGGAAAAGGAGAGGAGAGGGGAGGGGCTGGAGCAGACAGTGTGTGGAGAGGAGACAGGAGAGAGGTCTGGAGTTAGCTCCCAGGCTGGGAGTGAAGCGTTCTCCAAAAGGGCCGGGGCAGGCCGTAGTGAGGAAGGGGCCAGAACAGGTAGCCGGAGCCGGGCGGTGGCCCCTCGGTACCTGGGTACCCGGATCACTACAGGGGAGTGATTCCCCGTCCCCGGCTGAGGAGAAAGAGGAAGAGAGAGGAGAAAAAGGCACTTTGCTGCAGGGAAGGAAACAACAAGGGCTGCTGCACCGTGTGTGGGACTCTAACACCCCCGTACCGAAGGCTGCGGACACCGGCAATTCTTAGTTCACCAGTGACTCCGTGTGACTTTCTTGTGAGTACACCCGTGCCCTCGGGCACCGCACTGCAGCACTGCGCCCTGCTCCCTGCTTACCCCATCACCGGGCCCCGGGATCACCAACCCCTACCCACGGAGGGGCAACACAACACCTAGCTGCTCCGCTTCACCATCCCCGGGATCCCCGTATTGAGCAGCGGTGGTGCTACACATCACCACAACCGTGGGTGGCGTCACGGACAATATCCCCACACCCAAATACCCCTTTTACTGTGGAGCCTGGGATCACAGACCGGGTCACGCCACCGTGATACCCGCAGAAGTGACTCTGTGGCCCGGATCTGAGTACCCCTGGTCCCCGGGCGACACATTTGGCGTCACGAACAGGATCGAGCCCATCCAGTCACCTGGAGGAAGTGCGCCTTGCCCCGTCCGTCAGCGGCGTTCCGCTGAGGAAAAATCCAGAAGTCCGCCATTTTAGCCGCCATTTTAGGCGCCAAAAACAACAGCTTGGCGCCTTCTTCTCCGAGCGGCGGGCGCGAAAAGGAGGCTCCGCCCTCTGAGAACGCGGGCGGAAGTGAAGCTCCGGAGGACCGGAAGCGAAAGGGAAACTTTAAAAGCTGCTGGAAGGACTGCTCCCGAGTACCAAGGGGGAGCAGAAAGAAGGAACTGCAGTTTATGTGACTAGGACTGTAAAGGCAGGGACGCCAGGACTCTGCCAACGTTGGGTTCCTGGAGAGGCCGCCGCAGCGATGCACCGACCCGTTACCCCTGTTACCGGTAGCGGAGCCCGCAGCGCCTGTTGGGGAGGACCCAGACCTGGGGTCCCCAGGCCTCACCTTTGTCACCACCCTGCCACCGGCCCCGGCAGTCCGCCCGGCCGCGACGGAGATGACGACGGCTCCGGCAGTCCGCCCGGCCGCAACGGTAGTGAAGTACCGGTCCCGTTGACCAATCTGGAACCGTTTCTGGACTGGGGTCAAGGGGTGCTGCCTGGGCTTTAGGGGCAGCACCAAGGCTAGGTTGTTTGGGTGGGTGACTGAAGGACCCGTTACACAGTTATTATTAAAAGTGTTGTTTGTTGTTGCAACGTTGAAGCAATGTGCATCCCGCTGTGGGAAGATTGAAAATGTTTAAAATGTTTATTCTTTTCCAGTTTTAATAAATGTCGGTGCCTAGACGGCCCGAGGACGGGCCGTGTTTTACCAAGGGGGTGTGTGACGCCCTGGCACAGCCAGGTTGTCACAGAAAGAGTTAATCCTCCTTGGTAATCTGATCTCACACGGTGCAGCATGACAAAGCACAGCCCCCAGTGTAAGGGAAAAGGAGAGGAGAGGGGAGGGGCTGGAGCAGACAGTGTGTGGAGAGGAGACAGGAGAGAGGTCTGGAGTTAGCTCCCAGGCTGGGAGTGAAGCGTTCTCCAAAAGGGCCGGGGCAGGCCGTAGTGAGGAAGGGGCCAGAACAGGTAGCCGGAGCCGGGCGGTGGCCCCTCGGTACCTGGGTACCCGGATCACTACAGGGGAGTGATTCCCCGTCCCCGGCTGAGGAGAAAGAGGAAGAGAGAGAGGAGAAAAAGGCACTTTGCTGCAGGGAAGGAAACAACAAGGGCTGCTGCACCGTGTGTGGGACTCTAACACCCCCGTACCGAAGGCTGCGGACACCGGCAATTCTTAGTTCACCAGTGACTCCGTGTGACTTTCTTGTGAGTACACCCGTGCCCTCGGGCACCGCACTGCAGCACTGCGCCCTGCTCCCTGCTTACCCCATCACCGGGCCCCGGGATCACCAACCCCTACCCACGGAGGGGCAACACAACACCTAGCTGCTCCGCTTCACCATCCCCGGGATCCCCGTATTGAGCAGCGGTGGTGCTACACATCACCACAACCGTGGGTGGCGTCACGGACAATATCCCCACACCCAAATACCCCTTTTACTGTGGAGCCTGGGATCACAGACCGGGTCACGCCACCGTGATACCCGCAGAAGTGACTCTGTGGCCCGGATCTGAGTACCCCTGGTCCCCGGGCGACACACTTCCACAGTACTGGTAGCACAAAGGCTCTGGAAATCCAGTGAAATCTGCACTCTTCAATCTATGCCGCCCCGACGCAGACCGGGGTGCTCTGATCCGGGATGGTCGTGGCTCGAGGGGTCCGGACCTGGGCTCTGCACTCACTCCGATCCTTAAAAGGGGATTGTTTACAGGGGAGAAGTTCGTGACGCCACCTGCTGGTTGCGGTAATGGGAGTACCGCTGCTGCTGGAAGGAGTACCAGGGCAGATGGTGGGGAGCAGCAAGGTGTCAGTCCCTCCAAAGGTAGGGAAGGCCCCGGACTCTAGGGTTTTTGGTGAGATGTTTGGGAGCGCAGGGTGCAGGGGAACCAGGTTACTCACTGTGGGTAGTCGTGGTGCAGGATGAGGATTATAAAGCAGACAGTCACACAGAGGATAAACCAAAGACTCTGTGCATCACAGTCTCTATGGGGAGCCCATCCAGGTGTCCGCTTCCACCGGTGTCACTGGGTAATCCGGAGATGCCTCCATGCACAAGTTAGTTCGCTGTGTGGCCCCTTTGTGTGAAGCTGTTGGGACCTCGCTCACTATATTTGTAATGTAGCTGTGCTGTGGATTTTAGTGGTCCGCGCTACTAGAAAGCCCTATCCCCCGCGGTATGCTGTCGCCTTCAATCTCTGAGCTCCTAGGGAAGTTCATAAAGAGACTATCCCTCCCAGATTATTATCAGGACGGATGAACCTGCTCCTGAACTAGGGTCCTGTACCCAGTCATGCTCAGTACCGGTTAGTTCTTTTGGATTTCTGATGCCAACAGTCCTCCTAGACTATATCCGTCGCACCCTTCCAATATCGCTGCCACCGTTCTCTGATTTCTCTGGTGCCGGACCACCGTCTGCAACCCAACCTTGGTATAGCTCCCCGGGGAGCTACTTCTCCTAGCTCGTCACTCCTTGAGGGCTTTCACTCGACTCTCTAGACTCCACTAACTAGAACTTCCCTCCCACCAGTCTGCCTGACCCCTAGGTGGGTGGCCTTAGGCTGCTTTCACACTATGTTTTTTTAACATGCGTCATGAATGTTTTTTTGCTGTAAAAGTGGATCCTGTTTTTACAAAGAAAAACGCATGCAAACGCATGTGTTATTTTGCAGGATCCTGCCACTTGAAGTTTTTGGGCGGGCATTGAAGTCATGTGATCGTGAATGAGGGGAACTGAGCGTGATAGACTGGGAGCCGGCATCTGACAGCTGCAGACGCTGGTAACCAAGGTAAACATCGGGTAACTAAACGAAGTGCTTTGCTTGGATACCCGATATTTACCTTGGTTACAAGCGTCCGTAGCTGCTAGGAGCCGGGCTGCCTGCTCCCTGCACACGTAACCAACGTAGACATCGGGTAACTAAGCGAAGCGCTTTGCTTGGTTACCCGATATTTACCTTGGTTACGAGCGTCCGCCGCTCTCAGGCGGGGGAGAGAGGGAGGGGGGAGAGAGAGACTGATGACGCCAGGATGGTTTCTGGGCATGCTCAGAAGAGCAAGCAGGATCCTGTCTATCAGCTTGCCAGCGTTCACATGCGTTTGTGTGCAGTATAGTCAGGATCCAGTGAAAAACAGTATTTGGACGCAGCTCAAACGCTACAAGTAGCGTTTTTGAAAAAAGTTAAAAAACTGCAAGTCGCTGGATCCTCACTATAACGCACGCAAACGCATGTGAACGCATGTTGACGCGAGTCCATTGCAAATGCATTGAAATGAAAACGCATTTGCACTGGATCCGTTTTTGCGTTAAAAAAACGTTCATGACGCATGTTAAAAAAAAGTAGTGTGAAAGCAGCCTTATTCTGCTTATCCAACCCACTGGTGTGTCTGACAGGTCATGATGTGAAATGTGATTGGGATTTGTGCTGATGTTAGTGACACCGATTTCTGGGAACCTGGAACCAGGGGGGGTAGGCCCTGCACCCTTGGTAACGGTTGCAGTACCCTGTGGCACCCTGATATACTTAGGTGCGCCACAATTCCAAATGCCTCCCTCCCTTCTGAGCTCCACAGTATGCCTAAACCGCAGTTAGCGTCCACATGTTTGGTATTTCTGTAGCTAGGAGTGCTCGCCGAATATATGGGATGTAGGTCTCCTGAAGCTCAAGCTGGGTACAATGTACAGGCACTACAATGTACTGGGCACTATAATGGCAGATTTCTATTTCCACTCTTCAATATCCATTGTTGCTTCTTTATGGAAAACACCCATGGAGTCAAAATCATCACTACACCAGTAGATGAATTCCTAGAGACGTGCAATTAAAAACCAGATCACTTGAAGGAGGTGTCTGTTCTTTTAACACCTATGGGGCTCTGTATATGGAGTTTGTAAACTATTCTGCGCTCAAAGTCAAATAGCGCTCAACGCCTCCTGAGTCTTGCCATGTAGCCAAACAGTACAACAGTATTATCAATTGTGTGACAATTTTGTTTCTGGTGTCCTTCGACAGCTCTTTTGGTCTTCACCATAGTGGAGTTTGGAGTGTGACTGTTTGAGGTTGTGGACAGATGTCTTTTATACTGATAAAAAGTTCAAACAGGTGCCATTACTACAGGTAATGAGTGGAGGACAGAGGAGCCTCTTAAAGATGAAGATACAGGTCTGTGAGAGCCAGAAATCGTGCATGTTTTTTGGTGACTAAATACTTATTTTCTACCATAATTTGAAAAAAAAAATCTTGCCAAATCAGACAAGGTGATTTTCTGGATTTGTTTTCTCATTTTGCCTCTTCTAGCTGTGGTCTACCTATGATGTCAATTACAGGCCTCTCTCATATTTTTAAGTGGGAGAACTTGCACAATTGGTGGCTGACTAAATACTTTATTTCCCCACTGTGTGTCTATGCAGCGGTCACTGTCAGCTCAGGAGAGCAACCGAGGATACAATCCAGCCAGGTGCAGTGATGCAGTACAGCAGGCATAGACTGTAAATGCAGGCTTCAGAGCAGTAGGCGGGATTTTGCTTGCGTAAAAGAGTAAATATTCATTCACTTAATTAGCTGCTGCTTAGAGCAATGTGACGCCCTGGGCAAGCCAGGGGTCACAGATCACAACATCACATGCACCCCACATTCCCGGCAGGTACATCTAGGCTAACCTAAAATCCTTGTTGCCTTCCTCCAGGGGCTGATGTCCACACCAGGGGGTGGGCCAGGCGGTTGGCTCCGCCCACAGAGGAGTTCACAGCCCTGGAGGCGGGAAGAACCAGGGAGATAGAGTTTGGAGGAAGAAGAGAGTGAAGTGAGGGAAGTGAAAGTAGAAGGAAGTGGTAGAGGAGCTTGTAAGAGGCGTTAAAGGGGAAAACTAAGTGACAGTTAAGAAAGCCTGAAGTTGGTCCGGGTGTGTGCCCCGGACTGAGACAGCAAGGTCAGCAGACGGCGGTGATAGTCTGCAGGGGGACTGCTTGGAGGTTGCTGGAAGGACCGCGGACGGGTGGTGACCCGGCAGTACCGGAGCAGTATACGAAGAACAGTCAGCACCAGGGCAGGGGCCTTTCGGATCCCGGCAAGGCTAGGAGTCGCCATAATTTGCCAAATCCGTCAGTGAAGGGGACCTCTGTCTCCTAACAACCAAGTCCCGATTGAAGGCAACAGTCCGACCGTTAAGGGGAGACACCGCCACCGCCAAGGCACCAGTTTCCCAGGGCCAGCGCCTGCGGGCAAGAGAGGGGCTCCATAGGTCCATAGGCTCACATCCAGGTCGGGGAGCGGGTAACCGGTGGGGACCCATCGCTACCAAAAGACTTTACATAGGTGCAGGGAAGAGACCGTCACCGCTAATTGCAGGGAACAGCAGCACCGTAACCATCCGAGGGACCCGTCCAACCAGCCGTTTGTTTACCGAGAACTGTGTCGTGTTTACTGGCTGAGTGAGTACCTCCGTGCCGTGCGGCACAGCGCTGCCCCTGCGCCCCTGCACCTCCACAGGCCCCATACCCGCCTGTCCACCATCCCAACCCCATCACTGGGCCCCGGGAGCACCAAACCCCCCTACCCACGGAGGGGCAAATCAACAACTGGCTGCTCCATACCATCCCTCCCGGGCTCCCCAGACCGAGCAGCGGTGGTGTCCACTTAATCACCACAACCGTGGGTGGCGTCAACTATCCCAAAACCCAATCCCCTTTCACTCACGGGCGAGGAGCGCCGCTCGAGTCTCCGGGATCCGGCCCATCGCTCGAGCCACCGAGCAGCAGCAGCAGGCCGCAGCAGCCGCAGCGGCAGCCGGACCCGAGCAGTGGGAGAGCGCGGCGTCTCCTCCTCCGCCCACGACCGCAACAGAAGCGGACAATAAAAGTTATGCATCCTGAAATAGAGCTGCACAACTAGGGCTTATTTTTGGAGTAGGGCTGATATTTAAAGCCTACTACAAAAAGGCCCAAAAATACTGCTAGGGTTTATTTTCAGAGTAGTGTATATTTTTGGGGAAACACTGTATGTACACTGGACTTTGTATGTCATTTACATTGGGCCTTCTTCTATAAGACAGAATAGTAAAGGAACTTTTGATTTGATCATGATTGTAATTCTAAGGTCCCAAGTGTCAGTTGTTCTTAAGGCAAATCTTTGCGCACCATTCATATAATTTAGACTCCATTGACAACCACATGTGCAGCAGAGGGAAGGAAAGGTCTGGAAGAAGTGGCACCTAAACACCTACAATTGAGGAATAAAACAAAGTGACACCAAAAATACTAGGTACTGATCACCAAAAATTTAGCCTATAGCAGGGTGCCAGGGAACATACACATTATTAATGAAATGTAATGTAAGGAACCTGTGTGTAGATAAGGATATAAAAAAGGATGCTCTTACATTAACCAATCTATACACCTCATAGATGATCTCCGTTCTAATCCGACAAAGGCCAGTAAGTGAACCCACGGACCTCAAGTCTGAGCAGTTGAGTCAGGAAGGATGTGAAGGGTGTAGCGTGTTTGGATTCTCGGCCAGTTCACTGAAATGTTTTCTCTGTGAGGTAATGGCACTTCTACACAATACTTCTACTGGCAAATACGTTTTATTAACTTTATTACAACAGTTTTTTGTTTTCTTTGTGTTTTGAGGGAAATATTTTGTTTTTCAATTTTATTTTAACACTCAAACTCCAGTAGGCTGACACTTATATGGCATTTTACTATATGGGAAATGCAGCATATTTTCAATAAAATCCCCATATTTACATCTCTTAAGGAAGAAATGACATTGTTTGTTTGAGCTTTACAAGCAACCATACATTGTTTTAAGAAACAACACTCCTCAATTGAGGAATTCATGTACAGTGCTGGCCAAAAGTATTGGCACCCCTGCAATTCTGTCAGATAATACTCAGTTTCTTCTTGAAAATGATTGCAATCCCAAATGCTTTGTTATTATTATCTTCATTTATTTTGCTTGCAATGTAAAAACACAAAAGAGAATGAAACAAAAATCAAATCATTGATCATTTCACACACAACTCCAAAAATGGGCCTGACAAAAGTATTGGCACCCTTAGCCTAATACTTGGTTGCACAACCTTTAGCCAAAATAACTGCGAACAACCGCTTCCGGTAACCATCAATGTGTTTCTTACAATGCTTTGCTGGAATTTTAGACCATTCTTCTTTGGCAAACTTCTCCAGGTCCCTGACATTTGAAGGGTGCCTTCTCCAAACTGCCATTTTGAGATCTCTCCACAGGTGTTCTATGGGATTCAGGTCTGGAATCATTGCTGGCCACTTATAGTAGTCTCCAGGGCTTTCTATCAAACCATTTTCTAATGCTTTTTGAAGTGTGTTTTGGGTCATTGTCCTGCTGGAAGACCCATGACCTCTGAGGAAGACCCAGCTTTCTCACACTGGGCCCTACATTATGCTGAAAAATTTGTTGGTAGTCTTCAGACTTCATAATGCCATGCACACGGTCAAGCAGTCCAGTGCCAGAGGCAGCAAAGCAACCCCAAAACATCAGAGAACCTCCGCCATGTTTCACTGTAGGGACTGTGTTCTTTTATTTGAATGCCTATTTTTTTTTTTCCTGTAAATTCTATGTTGATGGCTTTTCCCAAAAAGCTCTACTTTTGTCTCATCTGACCAGAGAACATTCTTCCAAAACATTTTAGGCTTTCTCAGGTAAGTTTTGGCAAACTCCAGCCTGGCTTTTTTATGTCTTTGGGTAAGAAGTGGGGTCTTCCTACCATACAGTCCCTTTTCATTCAGACGCCGACGGATAGTACAGGTTGACACTGTTCTACCCTCGGACTGCAGGGCAGCTTGAACTTGTTTGGATGTTAGTCGAGGTTCTTTATCCACCATCCGCACAATCTTGCGTTGAAATCTCTCGGCAATTTTTCTTTTCCTACCACATCTAGGGAGGTTAGCCACAGTGCCATGGGCTTTAAACTTCTTGATGACACTGCGCACCGTAGACACAGGAACTTTCAGGTCTTTGGAGATGGACTTGTAGCCTTGAGATTGCTCATGCTTCCTCACAATTTGGATTCTCAAGTCCTCAGACAGTTCTTTGGTCTTCTTTCTTTTCTCCATGCTCAATATGGTACACACAAGGACACAGGACAGAGGTTGAGTCAACTTTAATCCATGTCAACTGGCTGCAAGTGTTATTTAGTTATTGGCAACACCTGTTAGGTGCCACAGGTAAGTTACAGGTGCTGTTAATTACACAAATTAGAGAAGCATCACATGATTTCTCAAACCGTGCCAATAGTTTTGTCCACCCCCTTATGTTTGGTGTGGAATTATATCCAATTTGGCTTTGACACATTTTTTTTTTTTTTTATTGAAGACAAATTAAATGAAGATAATATCAAAGAATTTGTGATTGCAATCATTTTCAAGAAGAAACTGTGTATTATCTGACAGAATTGCGGGGGTGCCAATACTTTTGGCCAGCACTGTATTTAAGACTCGTCAGTAGAGCTCATAGGTCCTTGTTAATTTCAAGCGGTGTATACAATGACCAAAGACAATTCTACAATGGATATCATGGATGTCTGCAACACAAACCTCATGTATATTTTTATACAGCTTACAATTTTAGGCGATTAATATTTGTGTATTGTTTGCACTCCTGCAAGCCTTTGTGGTTTCTGTATCCTGATGTTGGATTAGCATAATCCCTACAGTTATTTCTGTGCACTTCTGGTAAAGAAGACTTTCATATTCTCTGTCATTTAGCATCCACCTTGGTCAGATGTAGCTCTCAGGGATTGGCATGATAAACACAATTTAAATTAAAGTTGTCAGACAAGAAATTACGTTGAGAGGATCTGACGTTTACTATGCTAGGTTGTCTGTTTCACACTTAAACATGTCAAACTTATAACATGTCATATAAATGCCACTTTTTGTGTCATTGATATGAGAGTTTGACATCTTAGGCGCCTTTAACACATCATTTTTTTGCCATTCTTCACAATCCATCGAGTTTTTTAAAAAACTGATCCAGCGACTGATGCGGCTGGATCCGTTTTTTTTTCATTGACTTGTATTAGCGAAGGATTGCAACGGATGGCCTCACGTTTCATCCGGATCTGTCGAAAAATGTTTCTGTAAGACGGAGACTATGTCCACAGTAAATCCTGCTTTACACGCTGCGACATCGCTAGTTACCAGTCACACGTCACACGCACATACCTTTCTAACAACGTTGCTGTGGCCGGCAAACAAACTCTTTTTTTTTTTTTTTTTTTTTAAGGGGCAGGTTTGTGCGGCGTCACAGCAACGTCACACAGCGGGACACCAATAGAAGCGGAGGTGTGGAGAGCAGCCGCATTAACTTCACTTCCACCTCATTGCCGGAGGACACAGGAACGCTGTTGTTAGTCGTTCCCGGGGTGTCACACGTAGCGATGTGTGCTGCCTCAAGAACGACGAACAACCTGCGTCCAAAATGAGCAACGATATTTGGGAAAGGAATGACGTGTCAATCAATAAAAAAAAATCAAACAAACGATTTTTACAGTTTTTCAGATCGTTAGCGGTCGCTCGTAGGCGTCAAACGCAACGACGTCGCTAACTAGGCCGGATGTGTGTCACGAATTCCGTGACCCAAGCGATATCTTGTTAGCGATGTCGTTGCGTGTAAAGCGGCCTTAAGGCCCCTTTCACACTTCAGGTTTTTACCATCAGTCACAATCTGTTTTCTCGACAGATTGTGGCTAAACTGATGTAACTGATCCGTTTTTAGACGGATCCGACTAGCTGGGGGCTAAATAATAAATTGGAGCATGCTCAGTTAAAAAAACGGAATCCGTCACCGGATTCCGTCATTTGACAGACGACTGATCTTCCATCCATAGACTTACATTCTACAAAACGACGGATGGCGACGGATCCGTTGCTGTCCTTTTTTTCGACGTACACAAAAAATGTTACTTTGGCCGTCGTCTCTGTCCGACGGACAAACCTATTTCAACGATGAAATGTGAGGCCATCTATCGCAATCCGTCGCTAATACAAGTCGATGAGAAAAAAAAACAGATGCAGCAGCATCAGTCACCGGATCTGTATTTTTTTCAAATTTCGATGTATTGTGACTCACGGCAAAAAACTGATGTGTGAAAGGGGCCTAACGTTTTTTCTGTACGTCAAAAAAACGGACAGCAACGGATCCGTCGCCGTCTGTTGTTTGATAGAATGGAAGCCTATGGGCGCAGGATCCGTCGTCATCCATCAAATGACGGAATCCGGCAGTGGATTCCGTTTATTTTTTTTTTAACCAAGCGTGCTCCAACTTATTATTTAGTGTGTAAATATTCTTCCAGAAAAACTCCAGCGAACAGATTCCAAGGGGAAAAAAAATTCTTTATAAAATATTTTCCAAGCAAATTTTATTTATAAATTGCATTAAAAATAGATCCACACGTGGGGCAAAAGTAGTATACGGAAGGGTAGTAGTCCCCCTGGACTACGTGTTTCAGCGTATATACGTTTTCTACATTTGACCATGTAGATGGTGCATACACGCCGAAACGCGTAGTCCAGGGGGACTACTACCCTTTCGTATATTACTTTTGCCCCACGTGTGGATCTATTTTTAATGCAATTTATAAATAAAATTTGTTATTGGAAAGTATTTTATAAAGAAAACATTTTTTTGCCTTGGAATCTGTTCGCTGGAGGTTTTTTTGGAAAATTATTTACACATTGATCTTTGTGGCTGGCTCCTGCCCTGCTTCCCTTGCGGACTTCATTCTTGGACTTCATGAGGATGCCACACATCAGGGAGTACCGGTAAGCTGGCTGAAGGATTTTTTACATTTAAATTATTATTTAGCCCCCAGCTAGTCGGATCCGTCGCATCAGTTTAAACACAATCTGCGACGGATCAGTCGATCCATCGAGAAAACGGATTGTGACTGATGGCAAATAACTGATGTGTGAAAGGGGCCTTAAGCTATATGAACGCCCATGACTAGGAGGTACCTACAGTCATGGAAAAAAAACATTTTGAAACTTGCACAAACTTTGTTGTTTTTTTTTTTACAAAGTTCATTGCTGTTAGTTTTTTTTAGTCAGTTGTTTCTATCAGCATTTCATAAGTTTTTAACTTTTATTACTAAACCCATCAAGTTTATGTAAATACAAGGGCTGAGTGGATCCGAACTGTACAAATCCAGATCCGCGTGGTTTCAAAGATTTCCGGGTGCCGGGTCCAGAATTCCGGGTGCATGACTCGGATCGGCACTGGGGAAAATAATTGAAAAGTAAAGAAAAACAGAAATAAAACAGCGTTTCATACTTACGGAGACTCGGTGTCATGGCGGCACACTGCTTCCGGGTCGTGCATTCACTTCCTGTACTGTGCATCATATGCACACAGCTTTCCATGTTTTCCCCGCCCACCGGACGTCCTCTCGTCTGTGATTGGTTGCAGACTCGAGCGCCCTCAACCTGTGACAGTATCTGCCGTGCAGTCATTGCGGCTGTCATTGTCTGCACAGCCAGCGGTCATGCTCTATGGCTGCTGGCTATGTAGCTGAGCTGAAGCTGCGTGTGACCTCGTGTGGTTTACGCCGGCCCTGCAGGGTGTTGGGGTTAATTAAGAGGTGAAGGATGGTGTGTGTTTTGTACTTTATTCCAAATAAAGGATTTGTCTCTGTGTCTGTGTTTATTTACTGTCATTTATAGGTTAGTGTGATGCAGGTATCTTATAGACGCCTGTGCTATCACACTAACCTAGGTTTTAGTAGCAACTGTGCGCTGCTATTAACTCCTTATTACCCCGATTGCCACCACACCAGGGCAATCGAGAAGAGTCAGTAAAGCACCGGGATTGTCACATCTAATAGATGCGGCAATACCGGGTGGCTGCGGGCTGAAATACTAGCCCCCAGCCAGCATTATCATGGCTGGGGATGAAAATTAGGGGGGACCGCACGTCGTGTTTTTTTTGTTTTTTTTATTATTTAAATAATAGAATAAAAACACATCACCGCACACTTCTGACAGGAGCGTGCATGTGTTTCTGTATACATGCACGCTCATGTTGAGAGAGCGCAGGCTGTGTTGGCTGATGTAATGTTAGACTTGTACAATCACTGGCACAGCCGCACACTTCTGACAGTAACGTGCATGTCTGAGGCCAGGTGAGTATTGTCGTGGAAGACTAGCTGGGAATCCCTGGTTCTGTTGACGCCTTTACTCTGCCCTAGTCTGATCCCACCAGGAATACTGTGTACAGTTCTGGGCGCCCCAATTCAAGAAAGACATTGATATATTGGAGCAAGTCCAGAGAAGAGCAACCAAGATGGTAGAAGGTCTGCAAACCATGTCCTATGAAAACCGGCTAAAATAACTGGGAATGCTTAGTTTGCAAAATAGAAGGCTGAAAGAAGACTTAATAGCGGTCTACAAATATCTGAAAGGTAGTCACAGTTCGGAGGGAACTACCCTATTCTCATTTAGCACAAGTACAAGAAGCAATGGGATGAAACTAAAAGGAAGGAGATTCAGATTAGACATTAGGAAAACCTTTCTGACTGTGAGGGCAGTCAGAGAGTGGAACAGGCTACCACAGGAGGTAGTGAGCTCTCCATCAATGGAAATCTTCAAGTGGAGCTTGTAAACATATCGCTGGGATGATTTAGGAAAACCAGGGGGTTGGACCCAATGTCCCCCCGATGGCCCTTAAGGTCCCTTCCAACTCTACTATTCTATGATTTTATGAAGTGTTTGGGACATCCAGAAGAATGATTGATTGTTTTAGGAAGAAAAGGTGAGAGCTATCATGAGTCCTGTGTCATGCCATCTGTAAAGCTTCCCAAGGCCATTCATTTGTAGATTTGCTTTCCATCCAAGGAAGTGGGCTCACTCACAATTTTGAACACTACTAGGAATAAAGAATGGTATCTAAACATCCTCAATGAACAACCTCTCCCAATGATCCAGGAGTAATTTTGTCATGATTAATATTCAGTGGAACCTCAGTTTCCGAGTAACTTGGTGTGCTCGTATTTCACTATACGAGCAAAGCTTGCTGTAAATTTGTAACCGTTTACGAGCAAGCTTTGCTGTACAAGCAAATACTTACTGCACAAACTTCTGGTTCCGAACTTTCACCGCGCTCTGACCCACTCTTGCAGTCCGCACAAACACGCACATACACACACACACACACACATATTATGCTCACCTTACCTTCCGTTCCCTCACCGGCCTCCTGGTTCTTGTAGTTCGCCGGTACAGGAAGTGTATCGGGTAACTATCGCGATGGAGGAACTTCCGCTTTCAGCCGCTTCTCAAGGCAGCGCGCTGATCAATCAGAGGCAAGCGGCTCCTGCCTTTTGACGTCAGCGCGCTGGCAGCGGAAGCTCCGGTATTGGTCGCGATGGTTACCCGATACACATCCTGTACCTGTGGACTACAAGAACCAGGAGGCCGGCGATGGAACGGAAGGTAAGGTGAGCATAGTGTGTGTGTGTGTGTGTGTGTGTGTGTGTGTGCGCGTGTGCATGTGTAGAATGGCACAATAGGGGACCAGCATGGGACATTGAACAAGTTGTGGAACGAATTGTCTGAGCTTGCATTATTTCCTATGGGAAATTTTGCTTTGCTAGACGATTAACTTGGTTTACAAGCAGACTCCCAGAACGGATTGTTCTCGTAAACCAAGGTTCCACTGTATTTTTTTCAAGCATGATGAAGCACTGTGTTACAAGGCAAAATGAAAATTTATTCTTAAGATTTCAATGTTTTGATCACTGACCAATATGTCCAGGACATTCCCCAGAATTTGATCCCATCGAGGACCTGTGGTCAGTCCTCAAAAGGCAGTTGGACAGAAAAACTACAGAACTTGTGTTGCGCCAAGCATTGATTAGATAAGAATGAATTTGGCCCAGAAGATAACCAGCATGTAAAGTTGTATTGCAGAAGTCTTAAAAAATAAGGGGTCATCATTGCAAATATTGAGTGTTTGCACAAACTTAATATATTTGTCATTAAAAGTAGAAAAATGTATGAAACTAGCTGTAGTACCCGGCGTTGCCCGGGATAGTAACTGTGCCTCTGTCTCTCTCCCAGTCTCTGTTTGTGTGTCGCTGTCTGTCTGTCTCTTTCCTTGTCTGTTTCTATCTGTCTGTCTGTATTTGTATCAGTCTGTCTCAATCTCTGTATCTGTTTGTGTCTTTCTCTGTCTCTTTGCCTGGTCGGTCTCTTTGCCCGGCTGTCTCTTTGCCCGGCTGTCTTTCCAGGTCTGTCTCTGTCTATCTTTTTCTGTCTCTCTTTATCCGTCTCACCACAGACATCTTTTTACCTCACACAAACTTGTTATACTAACAGTTTATTTTGTTCCTATAGCAACCACTGACAATTGCTATTTATAGCCTGCAGCTCCCACCTCCATTCAGTTTAATGGAGGTAGGATTTTTGTAGAGTAAGTGGAAAATGCGGGGTTAAATTTTCCCGCCCAAACATAGTCTATGACGTTCCCTGAGTCACATGGAGTGTCTGTGCAAAATTTCGTGATTGTAAATGCGACAGTGCGGATTCCTTTAGCGGACATACACAGATACATACACTGAGCTTTATATATTAGATGGTGAGAATGTTTAGATCTTTTAGTAAAATGTTTCTTAAAAACTGATACAGCACACTTTTTGAAGTCCAAAATTTGTGACTCTCAAAACTTTTGTCCATTACTGTATAAGCAGAGAGCCACTGACCTGATAACAGATCTCCAGTGAGTCCTCATTTACAAAAGGGTTGTAATTATCTATATGTAGTCTATATAGCAAGGCAAATGGATGATCACAGGTTGACCTGCTCATGGCTGCACTTTTTTTGTTGCCGCTGTTAGCATTGATTTTTTGCTGTCATAAAATTGAATACTGCTAGCAACGTGGATATTTTCCATTACAATCTACCATGATTAATGAATATTCTGACCAAAATTGTGGGATTAATGAGAAAGTTCTTCAATCAATATTATCAACATTGTATCTATTAATAATGGCATTTAATATTTTGTGAAGTTTCATTGAACTTTAAATTCAGAATGATATCGTGCAGAGAAAAAGAAACAAAGTAGCACCTATATAAGATCATTGAATGGGTGGTGACTAGAGATGAGTGGACTAGTGGAAATTTGGTTCGGCGGAGTCAGTCGAACTTTAAATTTTGTTTGGAACCCAAACTTGACCTGAACCCATGGAAGTCACTAATTGGGCAGTTTGAGTCTCCGCCGTCGTGCAGCCAGCCGTAAACAGATCACTTCCTGGGGCGGTTGGGCAGGATTTTTCCATTTGTGTGTATAATGTATATATAATAATTTTTTTACTTTTTTTTTTTTTTTTCGGTCCTCACTACATGCAATCACTCTGGTGTTACCTCCAGTGCGCACCGTTCAAACACTGCAAGAGGATCGCACTAGGTTGAGGACCAACCATACCAGAGCACAGTGATACTCATGTGAGTGGTGTTCGTATGTAAAGCACCCGAACTGTTTTTTGTTTTTTGTTTTTTTAAATTTTATTTATATAAAAGACCAAACATCGAACCTCAGGTTCGCTCATCTCTAGTCGTGACATCAAAAGTGTTTAAATACAGATTGTGTGTGGTGACACATTTGTTGGGGCACTATAAGTATTGGGACCAACAACTGTGAAATGGAAGCAAAATTATTGGTCTTGTTGGGGGTGATGAGCTGTGGTGTTTGGCGCCAGACATAGCGTTTACCTTGGTGTCCAGAAAGTTCAGTTTTGGGCTCATCTGACCACAGCACCTTCCTACATCCATTTTGGGAGTCTTCCACATGTCCGTTGGCAAATTCAAAACAAGACTTCCTATTGTTAACTGTAAGTAAAGGATTATTTCTGTCCACTTTTCCATTAAGGACAGCTCTATGAAGTGTACGGCTTAGGGTACGCTCATACGAGCGCAATGCGAGAAAATCTTGCATTGCACCCTGACCAATGTTAATCAATGAGGCAGAGCAGTTGGTCAGCTTTTTTCTGATCCAGAGTATGGATGAGAGAAAAGTCGCAACATGCCACTGGTGGTGCCTCTTGGTTAATATTGTTGTAGCCTCTTTGGCCTTTCAGAAAGAGTGTGTGTGTGTGTGTGTGTGTGTGTGTGTGTGTGTGTGTGTGTGTACTGACAGAACATGGGACACTTAGATTGCACACAGGTAGACTTGACTTATGAAGGTAATTGTTTGCACCAGAAATGTTTGGGATATCATAACAAAAGGGATGAATACACATGCACATTGCAATTTTTATTTCTTTCATCCCATAAATGTATTTATTGCCTCTATTTTTCTCACATCACTTCTCCAATGTAACTATTTAGTGCTGATGCATCACACCCAAATCTGATTACAAATATATTTAATCACGGGTGGTAATGTAACAAAATAGGTAAAAAGGCAAGGCAGTGAACATTTTCACAAGGTCCTGTATCTGTGATCAGCTTCTCCTGCTCTTTAACATTCTGACTGCAGATCTGATACAATTTTCAACATGAAAGGTTCCATTCATTGTAGATTGAATCAATAAAAAGTGGTCACTCGTTCGTTAAATGTGTCCTGTACTTTTGGATCCTCTTATAATAAAAAGTCTTATCTATCACAATGACTTGCATGGTCCTGGACAGGAGCTCCTATAGGAAATCTAACATACAGTATAATTGGGTTAATGAGTAAATTGGCTTAGAATTATTTGTTTTCTAGAGCAGTGGATGTTGTATTGGTTATATTGGTTATATTCACATCATTAGTGTAATGGTGAGGGTCTGCTTCTCTTAAACCTCTGACATATAGCTTAAGTGTGTGCTATAATCCGCTTATATTGTGTATCTTAAAAGCATTTTATTCCTTTTGTCTTGTATTCCAGTAATCCTTTATGCCATGTGCTGTGATGAATGCCAGCTTTGTCATGTGCTGTCACCCTGGCACAAGGGTTTTCTATCTATTACTTTTATAGACTGTAAATAAATAACCAGATAGACACCATCCTCAGATTGTGAGCGGCAGGCTCCTACCTCCACACACAGCCCATAAATCACTAGTGACATTATTCTCCATGAAATGACTGTCAGGCCCTACTAGATACATTTTCAATCAGAGGCTTTAGGCTTCCAGGCTGAATCAATACTAAACAGGATATCCTGCATTTGATGTTGGCATAACTTATGAAACATTTAAGGTTCTTATTTGGAAGTGTGAGTGGCGACTAATGTCATTCTAGCAGATGATTGAGATTGATAATCATTGCTTACATGGCTATAGCAAAAGCAAATTAATACAAAGGCATACAAATAAGATATGGTACATATGTCTATAAATTAAATGCAATATAAACACCAGATGTCAAAGTCAATTAAATTGCCATGCGTATTAAAGGGGTTGTTAGGTCTTCAGATATTGATAGTGAAAGAGGGTGGTGAATGACAGACGCACTCCATTATCTCTGCAAGTGAATATCGCCATCTGCTGGTTGAAAAGGATAAGCGGGAACTGAAGTGTAGAGCGTATGTTTCCTTGATGGAAGAGTTTAAAAGAGACACCGGGTCATGAAACAGTATTGGCATAGTTATTTAATGTAAAAACCGGTAAAGGCCAAGCAGGGGAGGAGTTGGCGCCTTGGAAGGAATCAAACATGTGAGCTGCAGAGCGGCTCTATAACCACCATTACCATAGACTCACCTCTGAGAGACCTGACCCCCGGACAAGCCCTGAGTTATATCGATCACAGATTCTCATTAGATCCTTAAGACTGACCACTGACTTCTAAAGGAACTTGAAGACCAAACACCATTTCCAGATCATTTTCAGAAGATGTTCTGAGTGAGCAGAGCTGTTATTTCCAGGCCAGACGTACAGTACTCCGTAAGGGGAGATACTCACTAGAATTGGACTTGGGGCTTAGCGGGTGGTACTTTAGCCCCTTTAGAGTCTGTGTGTTGATAGACTGAGTTATTCAGACAAGTGGGATTGTGACAAAATCTGGGGTAACACTGACTCTTACCTGACAGAAAGCCTGGGGTTAAATTAATGTTGGTGATATCTGTTATCTAATGTTATCTAGTGTCTAAGTAAATGAAAGCAGGCATAATGTACAATCAGGGCCGGATGGTTGGTGGGGGCCCCTCGGCAGAAAATCTGGTGGGGGCCCCATAACGTTAACATATTTAGCCATACCAGTAGAGCGCACTGTAGCATTTATATATAAATCCAATGAACATTTATCTTATCCTGTTCTGCCACATTCAGATTTACAGTACTACAATACAGATACAGTCCAGGATCACTCACAGCCGTCACTTATACACACAGTACAATACAGATACAGTCCAGGATCACTCACAGCCGTCACTTATACACACAGCACAATACAGATACAGTCCAGGATCACTCACAGCCGTCACTTATACACACAGTACAATACAGATACAGTCCAGGATCACTCACAGCCGTCACTTATACACACAGCACAATACAGATACAGTCCAGGATCACTCACAGCAGTCACTTATACACACAGTACAATACAGACACAGGCCAGGATCACTCACAGCCGTCACTTATACACAGAGTAGAGTTACTCACATTTTTTTATTGATCCCAAAGTTAAGACAGCCAAAGAATAGTAAAAATGCAGAAAGGGAAAGTTTGCACTGGTAGCAATGGTTGCTAAAAATAACAATGTGCTCTCTATTGTATTATCTCCGGAGTAATACATAACAGCTGATGTCTGTATACAGTATACCATATACAGTGTCAGAGGTGGATCATTCAGTTTGGCGCCCCCTCCTATACACAGCTTATGCGGTTTGAGTAGTCATCATGTGACCGCTCATACGCCATTTTCACACTTAGCCACGTGCCGATGAGGTGCTCTTCCTAATTCTCTCAATGTTTAGTAAAATACTACAGCCCATAAAGAGAAGCAGGAAGAGAAGCTAATTGTGACTGGAAGTATGAAAATTACCTGCAAGTGGTCATGTGACCACTTCTGGAATTGGCAAGCTTAGCTGAATCCTTACATTGAGTATATTACAGGCTGTTAGGATTGGGCATGCTACAGGGCTTAATTTTATTATTAAAAGGGTTGTCCAGGTCCACAATGAAAATTTGTAGTTATTCTATATCACTGCAGACTTCTGAATTCTCACAGCTTGCGGACTGCACACTGTCATTGTTTTCCCATGCCATGAGGACCGCATGTCAGAGGACCGCAAGTATGCGATTTGCCTGCTTCCGGCCACATTCAAATTAGACGTGTGCAGCCTCACTCAATATAAGTGAATTATGGTTATACTTGTGGTTAGTGCCTTCAAGCTCTCACTGCTGGCATCTGAGAGTCCTGACAGTGTGCACACTGCGGATTCAGAAGTCTGCAGTCACAGAGACTTTCATCACAAACCTGGACAACCCCTTTAATGCTATTAACATAAATACTGATATAGAAACCCTTGTGATCATGTAATTTTACAAATCATGGCTTGCTGCATGTGTACATGATCAGAACCAGCAATAGGTATATAAATACATCACCAGAACCACCAGCAGTACAGTAATACATCACTAGCACCCTCATCAGTAAAGGAATATATCACCAGAACCACCAATACATGACTACAGCACCAAGTTTACAACAACAATATATTGTAATGTCATATCCCCATATCATTTGTATCACATGAATTAACAAGTCCCAGTATGTCCTTAACAATTGTAAGAAAATGCTGGGAGTTGTTATCAGTATTCATCAGATTGGATCATACAGGAACCACAGTCCTGATGAGAAGCATTGAGTATCACAAACATACATTTACATCCAGGTACCTTGTAGGTGACATCTTCTCTGATCGGAGTCCTCTTATTCTTTCTTCTCCATCTTGTCCAGACGTCATGATGACTTTTCACTTCCACAGCTCATCTCTGCAGACCTCCCGGGTCTTCTGCAGCACATCTCGACATTATGCCCTTAAAAATAAATAGCAGAATGATTATAATGCTTCTAAATATAAATATATGACCTACGCTGTGCACCTGAATAAATAATTGTCCCTCACTGTGCTCCCTGCACAAAATGACCCACACAATGTCCCTCTTATGGTACATGGCCTCTTATTTCAGTACTAGGCCCCCTCTTCACATCGTCCTCTACATTGTGTCCCCACTATACTGTACTTCCAAATGTCTATACTGTACCACCGCCTCACACTTCCCCTCCTGAGCTGTACCCTCACACTGTGCCGCATGCTATCCCCTCTCTATACTGCCCTCACCCTCAGTACCAATATCACTATACTGCACCTCAGTTTCACATTCCCCCTCCTCAGCATACTGTGTCCTCACACTGGCCACCATGCTGCCCCTTCTCTATACTGCCTATCTCCTTCACTATCCAGTCACTACACGGTACTTCCATCTCACATTCTTCCAGATCAGCATACTGTGCCCTCCATAATGTGCCCTCACACTGGCCACCATGCTGCACCTTCTATATACTGCTTATCCCCCCCACTACCCAGTCTCTATTCTATGCTCCTCACACTTTTCTTTCCCAATAATGTCCACTTACAATTTTCTCCCACCATACTGCTGCCTCACACTTTCCAATGGTGCCCCCTTGATTGCTGTGCAGGGACAAATATGCTGCATGCCCCCCAAAGGTACAGTGTACAGGAGAATACATGACTGGTACATGCAGGGCCGGCTCCAGGTTTTTGTGGGCCCTGGGCGAAAGAGTCTCAGTGGGCCTCATCCACACATACAGGCATATATGTACACATATTCTTAAAGAGAAATTAACACAAACACATATAAATAGACAAATCTAGACACAGTCATATACACTGACATACATAGATACTCATCATACATGCATACACAGACATATTTTTATATTTATATATATTTCTAATATTGGGAAGACTGCAACAGCCTCATTTACCTCCCCGCTTCTCTCCATCCAGCTCCCTTGTCCTGGTTCCTTACGGTTCCACCAGCCATCTTCCCGGCTCCTGCAGGCGGCAACCCCCGTCTGCCTCCTGGTCACAGGGTATCCGGGCTACGACTCAGATCCCTGACAGACGTTTACACTTTGCTACTACTCCCTTTCAACGTAAATAGCCAATGGGTAAATTTCAATATTCAACAAATACAGCAATTAACAGATGGCAACTCTCTCAGTGCAAAAAAATTTGTTAAAATTTAAAAATTAACCTTTAATATTTCCACTAAAATGGTCAAAGACCAAAGACAAACAACACTAATAGATAGGTTTTAACCCCTCCTGCCTCTTAGGGGATATATATAAACCAAAGTGAGTTTCAACATCAGTACTAGATTAGACCCATCTCACCAAATCATGGGTACCTTTAAAGTCCACTAGTAATGATCATAATGAATTAGATTAATCTCACCAAATTAATACAGGTGCCGCTCATCACAGAAAATGGGGTCCAAGTTATTCCATAATGGAGCCCTTATGAAATTGGATTTATCTCACCAAATCTATAAAGGTGCCACTCTTCATGAGGATATTGGGGTCCAATTCATTCCAAATGGAACCCTTAAGAATGTTTTCTCCCGACGCGTTTCATTCAAAATTCACTCTTCAGGGGAGTCAGAAATCCATCTCAGGTCTCATTCAAATATGTACCTGTGGGCAGTCAGCCTAGACCCATCAAGGAGTCATAAATGCAGCGGACCCACTCTTAGTCCCAAGATACATGGACCAGATACCACGTGGCAGGAGCGGCCGTAACTCTCGCTCTCTTTGCTGAGAGAGCGAGAGTTACGGCCGCTCCTGCCACGTGGTATCTGGTCCATGTATCTTGGGACTAAGAGTGGGTCCGCTGCATTTATGACTCCTTGATGGGTCTAGGCTGACTGCCCACAGGTACATATTTGAATGAGACCTGAGATGGATTTCTGACTCCCCTGAAGAGTGAATTTTGAATGAAACGCGTCGGGAGAAAACATTCTTAAGGGTTCCATTTGGAATGAATTGGACCCCAATATCCTCATGAAGAGTGGCACCTTTATAGATTTGGTGAGATAAATCCAATTTCATAAGGGCTCCATTATGGAATAACTTGGACCCCATTTTCTGTGATGAGCGGCACCTGTATTAATTTGGTGAGATTAATCTAATTCATTATGATCATTACTAGTGGACTTTAAAGGTACCCATGATTTGGTGAGATGGGTCTAATCTAGTACTGATGTTGAAACTCACTTTGGTTTATATATATCCCCTAAGAGGCAGGAGGGGTTAAAACCTATCTATTAGTGTTGTTTGTCTTTGGTCTTTGACCATTTTAGTGGAAATATTAAAGTGTACTACTCCCTTTCACCTCCAAAACTGATCTGTTTGTGTTTTTCCCGCCTCAGGCTGGCTCTGCCCCCTGGTGTGAACGTCAAGACCTGAGAGGGGTGAGTCAGGGTTTTTAGGTTGGCTGCTGTTACCTTGTTAGGGGATGGGTGTTTGTGTAAGGGCCTGTCTGTGACTACCTGGCTAGTCCAGGGCATCACAATATTACTGAGGAAAGGGGTATACCGCAATGGGGGACATACAGCTCTAGAGGGGGGCAGTGGCTCTCACGTGGGGGGATGACATGCAACTCTGGGGTTATACAGCTCTGGGGTGGGGAGGACATACAGCTCTGAGGGGGTATACAGCACCGGAGTGGAGGGGATATACAACTCTGGGGGTATAGTAGTATGCGGCCCCCATGTTCCTCCATATAGTGTTATGATGCTCCCATAGTCCTCCATATAGTATTATGTAGCCCCCATGTAGCATTATGCAGCCCCCCCCATATTCCACTATGGCACTATGCAGTCCCCAGATAACATTAAGCAGCCCCCATATAGAACAATGCAGACCCATATAGCATTAGGCACCCTCATGTAGTACACAGCCCCTATATAGCACACTGCAGACCCAGATAGCATTAGGCATCCTCATATAGTATACAGCCCGCCTATAGCACAATACAGACCCCGATAGCATTAGTCATCCTCACTTAGTACACGGCCCCTATACAGCACAGTGCAGAACCGATAGCATTAGGCTTCCTCATGTAGTATACAGCCCCTATATAGCACAGTGCAGAGCCATAGAGCATTGGGCATCCTCACGTAGTACACAGCCCCTATATAGCACAGTGCAGAGCCAGATAGCATTAGGCACCCTCATGTAGTATACAGCCGCCATATCATTTAATGCACTCCCATTGTCGTCTGGCCACAGTGATTGTACATACTCACTTCTCCTCGTTCCCCGTTGCTCCGGTCTCCTCGGCGCGTCCATTACTGTTGCTCGCTCTGACCTCTCAGCAGGCGCGCAGTGATGATGTCACCGCGCTCCGCTGCTGAGCTGTCAGAGGCTCAGAACGCCGACAGTGTCAGACATAGTGGGGAGAATGGTGAGAGAGAGCGCGCCGCTGCTGAGCTGTCAGACTGCTGACAGACACAGCGTGGAGAATGATGTGAGAGAGCATGCCGCTCCATCTCATCATTGCTCTCAATCGTATCGGCAACTGCGATGCCGATACGATTGAAAACGCGATCCTCGGCGGAGTGAGGCTGGTGACAGCGCGGGCACCCCTGATTAGCGGTATGCCACTCCTGCCACTGCGAGTGGGGCCCCCCGGCAGCCCAGGGCCCCAGCATTTGACCGGGTTTGCTGTGATACAGACACCAGATGTTATACTGTGTACACACATCAGATGGTATATAATGTGTATATTGTATATCACACTACTCTGTACACTGGATGTGGTATACCATGTGCACAGATATACAATGCCCTGCACTGATCACACCTGGGCCTACAGGACCTCACATTCTATATGTAATATGGGCCACATAGTATAATGTGTGCTGTCCTACAGGCTCATATGTGATCAGTGCAGGATTCTGTGTAGTGATGTCTCTGCTGGAGCTCAGTGTGAGTTATTGAAGGGGAGGGATGAGGCTGGAGCCGATGACCCGGCACTGACAGTCCAACCTGATCTGCAGCAGTTCACACTCCTGAAATAACTCACACTGATCCCCGGCAGAGTGGCCGCTGTGCTAACACTATGGAATCCCGTCCTGCTCCCTCCTCACTGCAGCCTCCTGCGCGGCACCATAATGGATGACGTCATACTCACCGTGATTCACTGAGGCCTTCGCTCCGGTCCTCCACATGCTCCTCTTCGGCAGGAAGAAGCATCAGGCGCGCGGTGACGTCATCCTTGCAGACGCAGCCCACACAGCGTTCAGTGGGCGTGTCTGCAGCACAGTGACGGCCGGGATTAAAATTCTTTAAAGGTACAGTGCGGTCCTAAACCACTGCTGCGTTAATAAAATAAAATGGCGGCCGCACAGATGGTGGTGGGGGCCCCCTCAGAAGCTCTTGTGGTGGGGCCCCGGGGCTGGAGCCCCGCCTGCCCCTCCTACAATCCGGCCCTGTGTACAATTACTTTTTACAAAATTGACTGTGTTTTGATGACCCTTCTGACCTTGGATGAAGAGGCCCGACAGACTGTTATGTTCTGAAAAATATGAGATTATGATACAGTAGATAAAGTAATTAAAATTGTAGAGGACATGCATGGCGATACGACTGACTTGGGCATTTTGCATATCTGCTTATTCAGTCAGTTCCCTGAACTGAGCATCACCATATGTACATGTTTAAGTACATACTACCTCACCACCCACCTAGAGTATTGAGCAAGGGTTTTGAACACGTGGCCTGTAGGGCACATGTGGTACCTGAGGCTGCTTCATATGGCCATAGGCACCATAGACCGCATGATCGTAGCCAGGTCCTGGGGGCTGCTGATGTCAGCGCTTTTTCAGTTAAATATGCATCCTTGGATGCAAATTCAATTGAAATATATTGCCATGCACAGACAAGCTCTCTGCACTGCAATGCCAGCTTCCAGCCAATCCGAGGCCAGTAGCTGAAGTTGGGCTCGCTGGCACCGCTGGCTAGGTCAGTGACGTTATATGCCGTTGCGTACGCACTGCTGCCATCATCTGCTAGCCTCTGATTGGCCGGAGGTTAGCCTGGAACAGGCTGCGATTGTCAAGGGGTCTACAGTGCCTGCGGGCTGGGCCGTGTGTGTGTGTGTGTGTGTGTGTGTGTGTGTGTGTGTGTGTGTGTGTGTGTGAGAAGAATGGCACAATATAGGATGTTACTACAGGATGGGGACATTACTACAAGGAAATCAGGAGAGGAATTTTACTACAGGGTGGGGAACTTACCACAAGAGGGGACCAGGATGTTTGCATTACTACAAGAAAGGACTAGGATGCAGACATTACTACAAGAAGGGGACCAGGATAGGGACATTACTACAAGGGGACCAGGATGTTTGCATTACTACAAGAATGGACTAGGATGGAGAAATTGCTACAAGAAGGGGACAAGGAAGGGACATTACTACAAAATGAGCACTAGGATGGAGACATTACTACGAGGAGAACAGTATCGGGCAGTACTACAAGAATTGGGACCAAGATGGGGCATTCAAGAAATGGGACCTGGATGAGGGCATTACTACAAGGGGACCAGGATGGGGACATTACTACAAGAAGGGGACCATGATGGGGACATTACTGCAAGATGGAAATCAGGATTAGGATATTCCTATAAGGACCAGGATGGAGACATTACTACAAGAAAGGGACCAGGATGGGCTATTAGTACTAGATGGGGACCAGGATAGGGCATTACTATGAGATGAGGACCAGAATAAGGCATTATTAAAGATGGGGACATTAAAAGATAGGAACCAGGATGATGCACATTAGTAGAAGGAAAAACAGAGACCAAGTAGAGCGAACCTCATGTTGATGGTAGTATACATGAACCCCATAGAATACAGATAAAAACTTGTGACCAAGAAGGGGTCTTTACCATGTTTTGTTTGGAGTAAAACCACTGCACCACAATTGTGAAAAAAGGTATACAGTTTTTATTATTGCAAAAAATACAAAATATTAGGAATCGCATGTGATGACAGTTAGTAGTAAGACATAGATAGTTAAAAACCAATTAAATGAGACAGAGAAAAGAGGTCCCAGAGAGGGGAGACAGGCTACCCCACAATACCTAAAACGGGGAGCAGGATAGTTGAATTATATCCCAAATGAGTTGGACCTTACCCTGGTGGTCACTTCTTAATGCCTCAGCACCCAATTATTACATAACCTTAGGGGATATATTTACATTACTTTGACCACTTATATGGCCATTTGGGATATAATTCAACTATCCTGCTCCCTATTTTAGGTATTGTGGGGTAGCCTGTCTCCCTCCCTGGGACCTCTGGGACCGGGTCCGCATGTGAGGCTGAAAGTCTACCCTCCCTAGGTGCTTTATTGACCACCGGTCCCTCAGGTGCCAATCTCCAACATTGTATGATTATTTCTTGGTTGAGATTATGCTATGCATTTGATGGTGGTGCTACACACTGTTGTGTTTAGGCCCTGAGTTGGACCTTACCCTGGTGGTCTCTTCTTAATGCCTCAGCACCCTATTATTAAATCACCTTAGGGGATATATTTACATTACTTTGGCTACTTATATGGCCATTTGGGATATACCGTAATTCAACTATCCTGCTCCCCGTTTTAGGTATTGTGGGGTAGCCTGTCTCCCTCCCTGGGACCTCTTTTCTCTGTCTCATTTAATTGTTTTTTAACTATGTATGTCTTACTACTAACTGTCATCACCTATGATTCCTAATATTTTGTATTTTTTGCAATAATAAAAACTGTATACCTTTTTTTTCACAATTGTTGTGCAGTGGTTTTACTCCAAACAAAACATGGTAAAAACCCCTTCTTGGTCACAAGTTTTTGACATTACTAGAAGGCTACCAGGATGGGAATATTACTACAAGATGGGAATCAGGATGGGAATATTACTACAAGATGGGAATCAGGATGAAGACATTACTATGAGATGTGGACCAGGATTAGCACATTACTACAAGGGGACCAGCATGGCAACATTACAAGATACGATCTGAAGTGTATGGCAGGTCAATGTCCAATCAGGCGTATTACTCTCTGAAACACTGTCACTTTTCAGACCATTATTTACTTTAAAGATCACCTCCACGATAGACTTGTCAACCAACTGCTGCGGTGCTGGGAGAAGCCAGCCAGGGTCAAAACTGATCTTCTACTTATGTTTTCTCTGAAACGCCACAGTGTCTCATAGACTAATAAACATAGCTGCAATAATGCAACCCGGATGTAGTTCATGCTGCCTGTGGGTTGGGCAGCATGAACCGCTTGACAGGTTTCCTTTAACTACTAGACATCAAGAATACAAATATTAGCACATTGGAGTCAATGAAGCAATAGATTTTCACGAATAGTGACGGGCAACTATGGGGTCCATGAGTCGAGCCCTTGACAATAAAGGAGTTCAATAGGGGCAAAATTACATTATAAGTGCCACAACACATGGGTGGTATACCCTTCCCGGTCTGTGCCTTTACACTGTGAACAAACCTATGACACCCAATATTTTTTATTTTTAATAGGGGACTCTATTAGGAGTCTTACTGTGGGTTCCCATCATTTCTACGTATGCTTCTGACTGAGAAGTTTGCAGAGGACCTGGTGGGTTTGGAAGTTCATGTGCGGACCGATAACTAACAATCCCCTTGCCCACCTGGAGAATGCAAAGCTGGGAGCACTCGAACAAAGATGGGTTGCTAAGATGTCCATGTATCAATACAAAATATTCTACAGATCGAAAGCCAAAAACACACATGCAGACATACTGTCCAGGGTGACCCAGGAGTAACCAACTCGTGATGTGGATGAAGAGTTGGAGGGAGACGAAACCCCAGACTGCTGGGCGGACTGACCAGACACTACAGTGCCTTGCGAAAGTATTCTGCCCCGTTAAATTTTTCAACATATTTCAGGCTTGAAACATAAAGATAAAAAATTTAAATTTTATGGTGAAGAATCAACAACAAGTGGGACACAATTGTGAAGGTGAACGATATATATTGCTTATTTTAAATTTTTGTAAATAATACAAATCTGAAATTGGGGTGTGCAATATTTATTATTCATCCCCTTTTACTTTCAGTGCAGCAAACTCACTCCAGAAGTTCATTGAGGATCTCTGAATAATCCAATGTTGTCCTAAATGACTGATGATGATAAATATAATCCACCTGTGTGTAATCAAGTCTCTGTATAAATGCACCTGCTCTGTGATAGTCTCAGGGTTCTGTTTAAAGCACAGAGAGCATCTTGAAGACCAAGGAACACAACAGGCAGGTCCGTGATATTGTTGTGAAGAAGTTTAAAGCCTGATTTGGTTGCAAAAAGATTTCCAAAACTTTAAACATCCCAAGGAGCACTGTGCAAGCGATCATATTGAAATGGAAGGAGTATCATACCACTGCAAATCTACCAAAACCTGGTCATCCCTCAACAATTTCATGTCAAACAAGGAGAAGACTGATCAGAGATGCAGCCAAGAGGCAAATGATCACTCTGGATGAACTGCAGATATCTACAGCTGAGGTGGGAGAGTCTGTCCATAGGACAACAATCAGTTGTACACTGCACAAATAAGACGTTTATGGAAGAGTGGCAAGGAGAAAGCCACTTCTCAAATCCATAAAAAGTGTATTTTAAAGTTTGCAATAAGCCACCTGGGAGACACACCAAACATGTGGAAGAAGGTGCTCTGGTCAGATGAAACCGAAATCGAACTGTTTGGGCACAATGCCAAATGATGTGTGGTGTAAAAGCAACAGAGCTTATCACCCTGAACACACCATCCCCACTGTCAAACAAGGTGGTGGCAACATCATAATTTGGGCCTGTTTTGCTTCAACAGGGACAGGAAAGATGGTTAAAATTGATGGGAAGATGGATGGACCCAAATACAGGACCATTCTTGAAGAAAACCTGTTGGAGTCTGCAAAAGACCTGGGACTGGGACGGAGATTTGTCTTCCAACAAGACAATGATCCCAAACATAAAGCAAAATCTACAATGGAATGGTTCACAAATAAACGTATCCAGGTGTTAGAATGGCCAAGTCACAGTCCAGACCTGAATCCAATTGAGAATCTGTGGCAATAGCTGAAAACTGCTGTTCACAAACACTTCATCCAACCTCACTCAGCTCGAGCTGTTTGCAAAGTAAGAATGGGCAAGAATTTCAGTCTCTCGATGTGCAAAACTGATAGACACATACCCCAAGCGACTTGCAGCTGTAATCGCAGCACAAGGTGGCGCTACAAAGTATTAATTTAAAAGGGCCGAATAATATTGCACGCCCTAATTTTCAGTTTTTTATTTTTTACAAAAATTTTAAATAAGCAATAAATATCATTCACTTTCATAATTGTGTCCCACTTGTTGATTCTTCCCCATAATATTTTACATTTTTATCTTTATGTTTGAAGCCTGAAATGTGGGAAAAGGTTGAGAAATTCAAGGGGGCCGAATACTTTCGCAAGGCACTGTATGTAGGTACAGGGCAGCCCGCCTAGTCTAATAGTATGGGCATCACTAATAGGCTGTAAACCAGACACTGTGCACCTACATGTGTGAACGGCGCCCCATACAAGCCTTCTTGAGTGCAATTTTAATGCCAAGCAATCTACCTTCTCCATGAATTGGTAGTTTTCTGAGTGGTTGCTCCATCAGTGTTTTGCATCTGTGTTGCTTCCATCTTTATTAAGGGGGTTTGCAGCACCTGTCAGTGCATTAGATTCTTTGGCCTGCCCTCTTGTTTCTGTGATTTAGTAGTGTTAATCTGGAACCTGGTGTTAATTTCCTTAATTATCTGACAACACCTATTTAACGTGCAGCCTAACTTTACAGTTTCCACTGACTTTGCAAAAATGGTGTGCCGTTCCAAAGTGACTGAAACACTTTGGCAGCAGGTTGTCCAGATGAAGGCCAAAGAGGGTGACCCTATCAGGCATAGCAAGAGGAGTTGGTTGTTCCAAGTCTGAGAATATTGCATCTATACAACATCACAAACTCTTTCAAATCCCCAAAGAAGGCTAGTCGCCCTTGAAAGACAAATGCAAGAGAGGACAAGTTAATGCGGAGAATCTCCATGGGTAATCATTTCAACACTGCAGCTGGAATTGCTCGCCAGTTTAGCGCTGAACAGGGTAAGGATGTGTTTTCATATAGTGTCACAACGTTTAAGAGCATTTGGACTGAAAGCCCACTCTGCAGTGACCAAACCTCTTATTGAGAGATGCAATCAAAAGGCTAGACTCTCCGTTGGTGAGGAGCATGTTGTGCGGCCACAGAAGAAGTGGTCCACAGTTCATTTTAGTGATGAAAGAAAGTTTAATTTATTTGGGTCTGATGGGAAACATTATGTTTGTCAACAAACTGGGGAAAGTCTGAACCCAAAGTGTGTTAACAATTCAGTAAAAGGTGGTGGAAGAAGTGTCATGGTTTGGGGAATGTTTTCTGCAGCCAGAGTTGGACCTCTCATACAGCTACATGGTAGAGTGAATGGAAGTGTGTATCAGAACCTTCTTCAATAACACATGGTTCCTTACTTGCGTTCATCACTCAGTCAGCCAGCAATTTTCATGCAGGATAATGCCACCTGTTACACAGCGAAATGGGTAAAGCAGTTCCTTGAAACTGAAAACATTGAAACAATGAAATGGCCAGCCCAGAGTCCTGATCTAATCACAATAGAAAACCTCTGGAATATCCTTGGTTAACAACAAACAAAGTTAACAAAGTTATGGCCAAGAAACCACAACAGTCAAAGAACTGTGAAATTTACAATAAGAGCCCCCACAGAGCCCTTCTATATACGATGAGCCCCCACATAGCCCTGCTATATACAGTGTGAGCCCCTATATAGCCCTTCTATATACAATAAGAGCCCCCACATAGCCTCCTATATACAGTATGAGCCCCCATATAGCATCCTACGTACAGCATAAGCCCTTGCAAAGCTTTCTAAATACATTGAGCCCCACATAGCCGCCTAGCTACAATATGAGCCCCCACAAAACCTCCTATAAACACTTCTTAGTCCAAACATAGCCTCCTATATTTATTTCTTAGCCCCACACATAGCCTTCTATATACATTTCTGATCCCCCACATAGCCTCCTATATACATTAGGAGCACCACACAGCCGCCAACATACATGCAAACAATCCCATGAAAAAAAACACAACCACATACTCGCCTCACTCCCGTTCCGCCGGAGGTCTGCTCCCACCTCTGGTGCACTGATGCTCTGCACAGCACACATGTTTGTGACGTCATAGTGCCTGCTGTGCCTCACGCTGATTCGTTGAAGATGGAGTCAGCGGCCCCTCTTCCACCAATATGTTCACTACTGCCTGCAGCCTGAAGATGCAGACATCATTGATCTCAAGAAGCAATTGGCATGACTGGTAGTGGGAGAGGATATGGTGCGGCCCTTGGTCCAAGGTTTTCACCTTTTCGACTGTCTTGGCCCAAAGGCCGGACTGGAACAGCCAAAGAGGGCCAGATGTGGCCTGCAGGCCATACTTTGACTAGCCTTGCTCTAGACAAATCTGGAATATAATACCCTAGAGCAGGGGTCTCAAACACGCGGCCCGCGGGCCGCATGCGGCCCATCAGGCTGCTTCTTGCGGCCCCCAGTCCCATTTCCCTGCTCACTATCGCGGCCGGTGCAGGGGCCGCAGCCACTGTCTGCATTTTGTTAGATGAGTGTTTTCCCGGCGCTGCGCTCTGAGGCAAGGACTGTGCGCGCGCAGTGCCGGCAAAACATTCATCTGACATAAATCGCTGCCAGGGGCAGTCACCGGGGCACGGCCTGCAGACAGCGAGAAGCAGAGGTGAGGAGCCGAGGGAACGCGGGACAGGTGAGAAGAATGGTGTTTTTTTTATTTTTTGTGTATGTGAAGGACGGCACATTAACCCCTTAGCGACCTATGATGTACTGGGTATGTTATGGCTCCCTGGTACTTAAGGACCCATGACATACCCAGTACGTCATGGTGAAACCGGGGCTGCGATCGCTGTTTGCATTGCAAATAGCAAATATACCTTAGATTCGGGGAGAAGGGAACCTCAGGAGGGGTGGTGTCTCCTCCCCGGACCTACGGAGGCTGTGATTGGCTGTGCGGTGTTCGTCAGCCAATCACAGTCACTGTAATGTTTCAGCCATTGAAAATGGCTGTAACATTGAAATCCAGCCCTGATCAGTGCAGCTGTAGCACTGATCATTGGCTGGAGCTGGGTGACCTCAGTTTCACCCACCCCCAGCTCTGATTGGAGAGATCGGTCACAATGGCCGGTCTCTCCAATCACTGTGGATCTGGGGCTGGAGACCACTCCCTCAGCTTCACTCCAGCGTCCGTGGGTGAAAGCCGAGAGCGATCTGTAAATTATAGCGCCCCCTTTCACAGGCCGCCGCCACTGCCCCCACCACCCATTACTACAGGATGGGGACATTACTATAGAATAGGGACAAGGTGGGCACATTACTATAGGATAGGGACAAGGTGGGCACATTACTATAGAATAGGAACAAGGTGGGCACATGTCTATAGGATGGGGACAAGGTGGGCACATGTCTATAGGATGGGGACAAGGTGGGCACATGTCTATAGGATGGGGACAAGGTGGGCACATTACTATAGAATAGTTACAAGGTGGGCACATGTCTATAGGATGGGGACAAGGTGGGCACATGTCTATAGGATGGGGACAAGGTGGGCACATGTCTATAGGATGGGGACAAGGTGGGCACATGTCTATAGGATGGGGACAAGGTGGGCACATGTCTATAGGATGGGGACAAGGTGGGCACCGTACTATAGAATAGGGACAAGGTGGGCACATGTCTATAGGATGGGGACAAGGTGGGCACATTACTATAGAATAGGGACAAGGTGGGCACATGTCTATAGAATAGTTACAAGGTGGGCACATGTCTATAGGATGGGGACAAGGTGGGCACATGTCTATAGGATGGGGACAAGGTGGGCACATTACTATAGGATGGGGACAAGGCTGGGGACATTACTAAAAGATGGGGACATTACAAGGATGTGCATAATACTATTCGATGGGGACATTACTATAGAATAGGGACAAGGCTGGGGTTATTACTATAGGATGGGAACAAGGTGGGCACATTACTATAGGATGGGGAACATTACTAAAAGATGTTGGGCAAAATTTCTATATAGTGATAATTGTAACACTATTCGTTACAAGAGAGGGATAAAATGTAAAAAAATAAATAAATAAATAAAACATGACTTTTTTTTACCATCAAATTTTAATTTTTTTTTTTTATATTTAACCAAAGAATGTGCACATTTGTTATAATAAACAAGTGAAAAATGTTGAAAATCAGTGATCCAAAGGTGTGTAAAAAAATATATATGGTACCAAACAAAATGTCACTTTGTCCCGCAAAGAATGAGGTCCCCCAAAATATTTTTCTCCTCTGTGCGGCCCATACACCCAGCCGAGTTTAAGACTCCTGCCCTAGAGAATGTGTACGAAGTCTTAAGGCCCCGTCACACTAAGCAACATCGCTAGCAACATCGCTGCTAACGAACAACTTTTGTGACGTTGCTAGCGATGTTGCTGTGTGTGACATCCAGCAAGAACCTGGCCCCTGCTGTGAGGTCGTTGGTTGTTGCTGAATGTCCTGGGCCATTTTTTAGTTGTTGCTGTCCCGCTGTGAAGCACAGATCGCTGTGTGTGACAGCGAGACAGCAACAACTAAATGTGCAGGCAGCAGGAGCCGGCTTCTGCGGAGGCTGGTAACCAATGTAAACATCGGGTAACCAAGAAGCCCTGTCCTTGGTTACCCGATATTTACCTTTGATACCAGCCTCCGCCGCTCTCACTGTCAGTGCCGGCTCCTGCTCTGTGCACATTTAGCTGCAGCACACATCGGGTAATTAACCCCATGTGTGCTGTAGCTAGGAGAGCAAGGAGCCAGCGCTAAGCATTGTGCGCTGCTCCCTGCTCTGTGCACATGTAGCTGCAGTACACATCGGGTAATTAACCCGATGTGTGCTGTACTAGGAGAGCAGGGAGCCAGCGCTCAGTGTGCGCTGCTCCCTGCTCTCTGCACGTGTAGCTGCGTGAGCTGGTAACCAAGGTAAATATCGGGTTGGTTACCCGATATTTACCTTAGTTACCAAGCGCAGCATCTTCCACGCGGCGCTGGGGGCTGGTCACTGGTTGCTGGTGAGCTCACCAGCAACTCGTGTAGCGACGCTCCAGCGATCCCTGCCAGGTCAGGTTGCTGGTGGGATCGCTGGAGCGTCGCAGTGTGACATCTCACCAGCAACCTCCTAGCAACTTACCAGCGATCCCTATCGTTGTTGGGATCGCTGGTAAGTTGCTTAGTGTGACTGGACCTTTACACCATTTCAAAGTGAATTATCTTATCTTTGAAGTCTAAAAACCAGGCTCTCCCAACATTGTTTTGTGATAATGAACAAACCCTTTCGATTGGTGACCTGAAAGTATTTATTTATTTTTTTTTTCTTCAAATTCTGCTTCCACAGATAAATCACATTTTTCTGCAAGATCATAACAAAGTGTTAATCTGGGTCAAATTCCCTTTTTTGCAGAATGTGTAACAATGAAAAGTACATCTCAGCCAAGTGAGAATGAAAGAATAACTTCAATAAGCGCTGCTGGAGCTGCAGCTGTTTACAGAGTACAAATGTGCAATTTCCCATAGCCACCAGTGAGCAATTAAGTTTTTCTTTTCCTGCTAGAGCGGGTTTGTAAGGCAAGTAAAATATCTGTTTAGCTGTTGTGGGAATGTATAGATTTGACTTTTGTTAACAAAAACCCCTGTGTAGACCGGGAGTCCTCAATCCTTTTTAACCCTCTACTCTTTTACTATTTGGTTTGACATGGGCTGTAAATATCAACATGATCAAAATGTTCAGGTGCAAACAGCCATTAGAGAACTGTGTGTGTGTTTCTATGTATGTACAGATTTCAGTAACAACCCATCCTATCCACACAAAGAAATCAAACTATTTATGTTAAGTGATGTTTAATAATGAGAAATGACAAAGAGAAAAAACATTGAACATGTGCTGCCCCCGTGCCAGCTGCTCGAATCCCGATCCGCAGTGTGGCTCGAGGGATTCTACCGGACCCGGGGGTCGCGCGGACACTTCAAATAAAAATGGGGACGTATTTGAATGGGATTTGCCATAAACTGTCTGTGACGCCATCCACGGTGTGTGATAAAATGTGGCACCACCACTGCTGTTGTGGGGCACCCAAGGGACGATGGGATGGCAGCTGGACTGCAAGACAGCAGGTTGGGCTCAAGTCAGAACCCCAGCAGCTCTTTCACCTAGCTGGCCAGGATAGAATGGATTCTATCACCAGCAATGGTTGCTGGGTAAAGCCACTACTTAAAGGTGAGGGGCGTGGTAACTAAGCAGCTGCACCTGACATGGACTGCTGGGAAGCTGCTGGCAACAAAACTACAGAGCAGAAGGAGACTCAGGCTCTGAGCCTGTGACAAAGTGACACCAATTGAGCATTTCCTTGGCTGTGTTTGGGATCATTTTCTTGCTGAAATGTCCACCCTTGTTTCATCTTCATCATCCTGGTCGATGGCAGCAGATTTTTATGAAGAATGTCTCAGTTAATTTGTCAATTCATCCTTCCTTCAATTATATGAAGTTTGCCAGTGCTGTATGCTAAAAAACAGCCCCACACCATGTTGTTCCCATGTCAGAAGTGTTTCACGACCTGTTGTGAGTTCGGGGGGGATCTGGGATCAGAAAATCAGTGTATTGTTGATCGCAGATCTGCTTTTGTGCCTGCTCGTCGTCAAACCTGATTTGGAACATATTTAATTCCATCCGGTATCCTGCAGTGATCTAACAGGTAATTGTAACCTCAGCTGCAGCCACTCCCTTCTGTGATAAATATCCGCTCCACACTCCTTCCAATGCCAGCTATAGCTCATACCTATGCTGTTCATTTTGAAGGAGCCAGTCTCTGTAGAAGCTAAGTTGTCACTTCTCTTGCAGCTTAGAAGTTCCTGCTGCATAAGCTGTGGGGTATTGTTTGTTGTGGGGACAGATACAAACGTATGGCTGATAAGACGTTTGTGGGCACCTGTTTGTAAATGTTTATGTATATCTATCGACCAGAAATACAGTTAGGTCCAGAAATTTGGACAGTGACACTATTTTCGCGAGTTGGGCTCTGCATGCCACCACATTGGATTTGAAATGAAACCTCTACAACAGAATTCAAGTGCAGATTGTAACGTTTAATTTGAAGGTTTGAACAAAAATATCTGATAGAAATTGTAGGAATTGTACACATTTCTTTACAAACACTCCACATTTTAGGAGGTCAAAAGTAATTGGACAAATAAACCAAACCCAAAAAAAAAATTTTTATTTTCAATATTTTGTTGCGAATCCTTTGGAGGCAATCACTGCCTTAAAGGCTACTTTACACACTGCGATATCGGTCCCGATATCGCTAGTGTGGGTATCCGCCCCCATCTGTTGCGCGACACGGGCATATCGCTGCCCGTGCCGCACAACATCGCCCAGAGCCGTCACACATACTTACCTGTCCGGCGACGTCGCTGTGACCGGCGAACCGCCTCCTTTCTAAGGGGGCGGTCCATGCGGCGTCACAGCGACGTCACTGAAACGTCACTGAACCGCCGCCCAATCGCAGCGGAGGGGCGGAGATGAGTGGGACGTAACATCCCGCCCACCTCCTTCCTTCCGCATAGCGGCCGGGAGGCAGGTAGGGAGAGCTTCCTCGCTCCTGCGGCGTCACACGCAGCGATGTGTGCTGCCGCAGGAACGACGAACAAACTCGTTACTGCTGAAGTAACGATAATTGGGAATGGACCCCCGTGTCGCCGATTAGCGATTTTGCACTGTTTTGCAACGATGCAAAATCGCTTATCGGTGTCACACGCAACGGCATCGCTAATGCGGCCGGATGTGCGTCACAAAATCCGTGACCCCAACGACTCCGCATTAGCGATGTCGCAGCGTGTAAAGCCCGCTTAAGTCTGGAACCCATGGACATCACCAAACGCTGGGTTTCCTCCTTCTTAATGCTTTGCCAGGCCTTTACAGCCGCAGCCTTCAGGTCTTGCTTGTTTGTGGGTCTTTCCGTCTTCAGTCTGGATTTGAGCAAGTGAAATGCATGCTCAATTGGGTTAAGATCTGGTGATTGACTTGGCCATTGCAGAATGTTCCAGTTTTTTGCACTCATGAACTCCTGGGTAGCTTTGGCTGTATGCTTGGGGTCATTGTCCATCTGTACTATGAAGCGCCGTCCGATCAACTTTGCGGCATTTGGCTGAATCTGGGCTGAAAGTATATCCTGGTACACTTCAGAATTCATCCGGCTACTCTTGTCTGCTGTTATGTCATCAATAAACACAAGTGACCCAGTGCCATTGAAAGCCATGCATGCCCATGCCATCACGTTGCCTCCACCATGTTTTACAGAGGATGTGGTGTGCCTTGGATCATGTGCCGTTCCCTTTCTTCTCCAAACTTTTTTCTTCCCATCATTCTGGTACAGGTTGATCTTTGTCTCATCTGTCCATAGAATACTTTTCCAGAACTGAGCTGGCTTCATGAGGTGTTTTTCAGCAAATTTAACTCTGGCCTGTCTATTTTTGGAATTGATGAATGGTTTGCATCTAGATGTGAACCCTTTGTATTTACTTTCATGAATCTTCTCTTTACTGTTGACTTAGAGACCGATACACCTACTTCACGGAGTGTTCTGGACTTCAGTTGATGTTGTGAACGGGTTCTTCTTCACCAAAGAAAGTATGCGGCGATCATCCACCACTGTTGTCATCCGTGGACGCCCAGGCCTTTTTGAGTTCCCAAGCTCACCAGTCAATTCCTTTTTTCTCAGAATGTACCCGACTGTTGATTTTGCTACTCCAAGCATGTCTGCTATCTCTCTGATGGATTTTTTCTTTTTTTTCAGCCTCAGGATGTTCTGCTTCACCTCAATTGAGAGTTCCTTAGACCGCATGTTGTCTGGTCACAGCAACAGCTTCCAAATGCAAAACCACACACCTGTAATCAACCCCAAACCTTTTAACTACTTCATTGATTACAGATTAATGAGGGAGACGCCTTCAGAGTTAATTGCAGCCCTTAGAGTCCCTTGTCCAATTACTTTTGGTCCCTTGAAAAAGAGGAGGCTATGCATTACAGAGCTATGATTCCTAAACCCTTTCTCCGATTTGGATGTGAAAACTCTCATATTGCAGCTGGGAGTGTGCACTTTCAGCCCATATTATATATATATATATATAATTGTATTTCTGAACATGTTTTTGTAAACAGCTAAAATAAAACTTGTGTCACTGTCCAAATATTTCTGGACCTAACTGTAGTACGTTGAAGATCCGTTCTTGGAAATTAGGTCCTAGGTTCATTGGTCAGTACATAGTGATTGCCACTATTAATCCTGTGTCCTTTCGTCTTGAACTACCACAAGCACTTAAAATCCATAATGTTATTTACATGTCATTGCTCAAGAAATGTCTCTTCTTTGGAGCCGTCAGCCTTTTCGCCGCCTCCAGTTATTGTTAATGGTAATTTAGAGTTTCAGGTGGCAAGAATTTTGGATTCTTGTTTTGTTTACCCATCTCTCCAGTATTTGATACACTGAAAGGGTTATGGTCCCGAAGAAAGGATGCAATTCAGAAGTTAATAGGTTGCTGCATTACTTCCATACATCTCATCTTTACAAAATTGGTCTTGAGGGTCCAGAGGATTTGCTTTTGTGCTGCTCGACGGTCACCCTGATTATTACACGTAACTTAACTTAATTTATGGATATCTGGGAAAAAATTCATGTCAATAGCACCTATAGAAGTACGTTTACCTAAAAAAGTGGTGACTTGTTCAATGCTTATGTCAACCACTGCATGCATGTGTGCGTGTGTGTTTGTATGTGTGTGTGTATATACAGTGCTGGCCAAAAGTATTGGCACCCCTGCAAATCTGTCAGATAATACTCAGTTTCTTCTTGAAAATAATTGCAATCACAAATTCTTTGGTATTATCTTCATTTATTTTGCTTGCAATGAAAAAACACAAAAGAGAATGAAACAAAGATCAAATCATTGATCATTTCACACAAAACTCCAAAAACGGGCCAGACAAAAGTATTGGCACCTTTAGCCTAATACTTGGTTGCACAACCTTTAGCCAAAATTACTGCGCACATCCGCTTCCGGTAACCATCAATGAGTTTCTTACAATGCTCTGCTGGAAATTTAGACCAATCTTCTTTGGCAAACTGCTCCAGGTCCCTGAGATTTGAAGGGTGCCTTCTCCAAACGGATATTTTGAGATGTCTCCACAGGTGTTCTATGGGATTCAGGTCTGGACTCATTGCTGGCCACTTTAGTAGTCTCCAGTGCTTTCAATCAAACCATTTTTTTAGTGCTTTTTGAAGTGTGTTTTGGGTCATTGTCCTGCTGGAAGACCCATGACCTCTGAGGAAGACCCAGCTTTCTCACACTGAGCCTTACATTATGCTGCAAAATTTGTTGGTAGTCTTCAGACTTCATAATGCCATGCACACGGTCAAGCAGTCCAGTGCCAGAGGCAGCAAAGCAACCCCAAAACATCAGGGAACCTCCGCCATGTTTGACTGTAGGGACCGTGTTCTTTTCTTTGAATGCCTCTTCTTTTTTTTTTTTTTTTCTTTTTCCTGTAAGCTCTATGTTGATGGCTTTTCCCAAAAAGCTCTACTTTTGTCTCATCTGACCAGAGAACATTCTTCTAAAACGTTTTATGTTTTCTTAGGTAAGTTTTGGCAAACTCCAGCCTGGCTTTTTTTATGTCTCTGGGTAAGAAGTGGGGTCTTCCTACCATACAGTCCCTTTTTTATTAAGACGCCGACGGATAGTATGGGTTGACACTGTTGTACCCTCGAACTGCAGGGCAGCTTGAACTTGTTTGGATGTTAGTCGAGGTTCTTTATCCACCATCCGCACAATCTTGTGTTGAAATCTCTCGTCAATTTTTCTTTTCCTTCCACATTTAGGGAGGTTAGCCACAGTGCCATGGGCTTTAAACATCTTGATGACACTGCGCACCGTAGACACAGTAACTTTCAAGTCTTTGGAGATGGACTTGTAGCCTTGAGATTGCTCATGCTTCCTCACAATTTGGATTCTCAAGTCCTCAGACAGTTCTTTGGTCTTCTTTCTTTTCTCCATGCTCAATGTGGTACACACAAGGACACAGGACAGAGGTTGAGTCAACTTTAATCCATGTCAACTGGCTGCAAGTGTGATTTAGTTATTGCCAACACCTGTTAGGTGCCACAGGTAAGTTACAGGTGCTGTGAATTACACAAATTAGAGAAGCATCACATGATTTTTCAAACCGTGCCAATACTTTAGTCCACCCCCTTTTTTATGTTTGGTGTGGAATTATATCCAATTTGGCTTTATGACAATTGTTTTTTTTTTCATTGAAGACAAATTAAATGAAGATAATAATACCAAAGAATTTGTGATTGCAATCATTTTCATTTTGGCCAGCACTGTGTGTGTGTGTGTGTGTGTGTATGTGTGTGTGTGTGTGTGTGTGTGTGTGTGTGTGTATAATATACAGTTAGGTCCAGAAATATTTGGACAGTGACACAAGTTTTGTTATTTTAGCTGTTTACAAAAACATGTTCAGAAATACAATTATATATATAATATGGGCTGAAAGTGCACACTCCGAGCTGCAATATGAGAGTTTTCACATCCAAATCGGAGAAAGGGTTTAGGAATCATAGCTCTGTAATGCATAGCCTCCTCTTTTTCAAGGGACCAAAAGTAATTGGACAAGGGACTCTAAGGGCTGCAATTAACTCTGAAGACGTCTCCCTCGTTAACCTGTAATCAATGAAGTAGTTAAAAGGTCTGGGGTTGATTACAGGTGTGTGGTTTTGCATTGGGAAGCTGTTGCTGTGACCAGACAACATGCGGTCTAAGGAACTCTCAATTGAGGTGAAGCAGAACATCCTGAGGCTGAAAAAAAAGAAAAAATCCATCAGAGAGATAGCAGACATGCTTGGAGTAGCAAAATCAACAGTCGGGTACATTCTGAGAAAAAAGGAATTGACTGGTGAGCTTGGGAACTCAAAAAGGCCTGGGCGTCCATGGATGACAACAGTGGTGGATGATCGCCGCATACTTTCTTTGGTGAAGAAAAACCCATTCACAACATCAACTGAAGTCCAGAACACTCTCAGTGAAGTAGGTGTATCTGTCTCTAAGTCAACAGTAAAGAGAAGACTCCATGAAAGTAAATACAAAGGGTTCACATCTAGATGCAAACCATTCATCAATTCCAAAAATAGACAGGCCAGAGTTAAATTTGCTGAAAAACACCTCATGAAGCCAGCTCAGTTCTGGAAAAGTATTCTATGGACAGATGAGACAAAGATCAACCTGTACCAGAATGATGGGAAGAAAAAAGTTTGGAGAAGAAAGGGAACGGCACATGATCCAAGGCACACCACATGCTCTGTAAAACATGGTGGAGGCAACGTGATGGCATGGGCATGCATGGCTTTCAATGGCACTGGGTCACTTGTGTTTATTGATGACATAACAGCAGACAAGAGTAGCCGGATGAATTCTGAAGTGTACCGGGATATACTTTCAGCCCAGATTCAGCCAAATGCCAAATTCAGCCAAAGTTGATCGGACGGCGCTTCATAATACAGATGGACAATGACCCCAAGCATACAGCTAAAGCTACCCAGGAGTTCATGAGTGCAAAAAAGTGGAACATTCTGCAATGGCCAAGTCAATCACCAGATCTTAACCCAATTGAGCATGCATTTCACTTGCTCAAAGCCAGACTTAAGACGGAAAGACCCACAAACAAGCAAGACCTGAAGGCTGCGGCTGTAAAGGCCTGGCAAAGCATTAAGAAGGAGGAAACCCAGCGTTTGGTGATGTCCATGGGTTCCACACTTAAGGCAGTGATTGCCTCCAAAGGATTCGCAACAAAATATTGAAAAAAAAAAATATTTTGTTTGGGTTTGGTTTATTTGTCCAATTACTTTTGACCTCCTAAAATGTGGAGTGTTTGTAAAGAAATGTGCACAATTCCTACAATTTCTCAGATATTTTTGTTCAAACCTTCAAATTAAACGTTACAATCTGCACTTGAATTCTGTTGTAGAGGTTTCATTTCAAATCCAATGTGGTGGCATGCAGAGCCCAACTCGCGAAAATTGTGTCACTGTCCAAATATTTCTGGACCTAACTGTAATATATATATATATATATATATATACACACACACACGCACACAATAATATAATATTATATATATATATATAAGTAAGAACTGGAGTACACAAGATGACCAAATTGTGAAAAGAGCACAGGAAAACCAAAACATGGCACCTCTGAAAGCACACTCAGAGCATAAAGTAAGAGCTGGAGGACAAGGAGTACAGTGCAATGATATTTATTGTGGAGCAACTGGCACATAAGAATCAGCGGCAAATCAGGCCGGTATTGTATAAAAAATACAAATACACATATAAAATTAGTATAAAGCACAAGTAAAGAAACTGACAGGCCTCATCGTCCCATGATTAGTGCACTATTCGGGCCATCCCCACTGGTCAATTTTTACGCAGGAAACGCATCTGCTCATCTGACCCTTTTATTTGAGGAACAGGCGGCAGATCTTAAAATTCGGTTTCAGGAGCGGGACTACAGCAACAGGAGCATTAAGCGGGCTTATCTTCGGGCGAAGCATACCCCTCGATCAACTTTATTGTACAGTGGTGGGGCTAAATCCGGTAGTTCCTCAGTTCCTGGCCAAATCCGTTTTATTTCTACTTACAATCATGAGTGGTCCAATATGCGTTCTATCTTGAGCAGGCACTGGAATGTTCTCCTCTCTGACTCTACCTTATGTGACCTTCTACCCAAAAGCCCCCTGATGACGCCCCGCAGGTCACGGAATTTACGTGACATTCTCGTATGGAGCCATTATGTTCCAAACCGACCTACTACCTTTTTGGACCTTGGTACTCCCCTTAGGGGTTGTTTCCCTTATGGCCACTGTCTGGCCTGCAGCAATGTCCTTCGCATTTCCTCCTTCACCTCTGCTGACGGTCTGCGCAGTTTTGATATACGCCACTATGTATCATGTGGCACCAGCAATGTGGTATATTATGCTAAGTGCGGGTGCCACATGATATATGTGGGCCTTACCAGTAGGGAACTGCGCAGACGCGTGAGGGAGCATGTGAGGGACATTGCTGCGGCCCGGACAGTGGTTGACACTTCCACCCTTAAAACCCTCCCCCGCCATTTTCATGCTTTTCATGATTGTGACCCAACGTCCCTGAGAATCAGGGGCATTGATGTCATACACGGGGGAGCAAGGGGTGGAAATGTACGCAAAATACTTGCCCAACGTGAAACACGCTGGATTTACACTCTGGGAACTTTATCCCCAAGGGGGCTCAATGAGCATCTGAGTTTTGCGCCTTTCTTGCGATGATTGCCCTCTTCTTTTATCTCTCTGGTTTTTGTGCCTTGTTTTTAATTCCACTTTTTTGTATATTTTTATTTTTCAGATTCACTTTTATAACCCCTTTTTCTGCTGGCACTTTTGTGGAACTACACTTGTGACATTGACTGATGGACATGGAGATATTATATATTCTATTATCCCTTTATGCGTGCCACAGCTGGGACATCTTTAACAAGATTAATAAATTTGCATTATGTCATGTTATTTTGATGTATCATATCCACCTGTGTCATAGTGTCTGTATCTATCTACCTGCTGTTTATCATACTCGCTCCCGCTCCTCCAGTTCTTACTTAATAAATAAATATATATACAGTTAGGTCCAGAAATATTTGGACAGTGACACAAGTTTTGTTATTTTAGCTGTTTACAAAAACATGTTCAGAAATACAATTATATATATAATATGGGCTGAAAGTGCACACTCCCAGCTGCAATATGAGAGTTTTCACATCCAAATCGGAGAAAGGGTTTAGGAATCATAGCTCTGTAATGCATAGCCTCCTCTTTATAAAGGGACCAAAAGTAATTGGACAAGGGACTCTAAGGGCTGCAATTAACTCTGAAGGCGTCTCCCTCGTTAACCTGTAATCAATGAAGTAGTTAAAAGGTCTGGGGTTGATTACAGGTGTGTGGTTTTCCATTTGGAAGCTGTTGCTGTGACCAGACAACATGCGGTCTAAGGAACTCTCAATTGAGGTGAAGCAGAACATCCTGAGGCTGAAAAAAAAGAAAAAATCCATCAGAGAGATAGCAGACATGCTTGGAGTAGCAAAATCAACAGTCGGGTACATTCTGAGAAAAAAGGAATTGACTGGTGAGCTTGGGAACTCAAAAAGGCCTGGGCGTCCATGGATGACAACAGTGGTGGATGATCGCCGCATACTTTCTTTGGTGAAGAAAAACCCGTTCACAACATCAACTGAAGTCCAGAACACTCTCAGTGAAGTAGGTGTATCTGTCTCTAAGTCAACAGTAAAGAGAAGACTCCATGAAAGTAAATACAAAGGGTTCACATCTAGATGCAAACCATTCATCAATTCCAAAAATAGACAGGCCAGAGTTAAATTTGCTGAAAGAAGGGAATTTTGTTACTTACCGTAAATTCCTTTTCTTCTAGCTCTTATTGGGAGACCCAGACGATTGGGGTATAGCTACTGCCCTCCGGAGGCCACACAAAGCACTACACTAAAAAGTGCAAGGCCCCTCCCCTTCTGGCTATACACCCCCGTGGTATCACGGGTTCTCCAGTTTTAGTGCCAAAGCAAGAAGGAGGAAGCCAATAACTGGTTTAAACAAATTAACTCCGAATAACGTCGGAGAACTGAAAAAACCGTTCAACGTGAACAACATGTGTACCCGCAAACAACAAAAAAAATCCCGAAGGACAACAGGGCGGGTGCTGGGTCTCCCAATAAGAGCTAGAAGAAAAGGAATTTACGGTAAGTAACAAAATTCCCTTCTTCTTCAGCGCTCTATTGGGAGACCCAGACGATTGGGACGTCCAAAAGCTGTCCCTGGGTGGGTAAAGAGATACCTCATGTTAGAGCTGCAAAACAGCCCTCCCCTACGGGGATGTCACTGCCGCCTGCAGGACTCTTCTACCTAAGCTGGCATCCGCCGAAGCATAGGTATGCACCTGATAATGTTTGGTGAAAGTGTGCAGACTCGACCAGGTAGCTGCCTGGCACACCTGTTGAGCCGAAGCCTGGTGTCGCAAAGCCCAGGACGCACCCACAGCTCTGGTTGAGTGGGCTTTCAGCCCTGAAGGAACCGGAAGCCCAGCAGAACGGTAGGCTTCCAGAATTGGTTCTTTGATCCATCGAGCCAGGGTGGCTTTAGAAGCCTGCGACCCCTTGCGCTGGCCAGCGACAAGGACAAAAAGTGCATCTGAACGGCGGATAGGCGCCGTGCGAGAAATATAGATTCTGAGTGCTCTCACCAGATCTAGCAAACGTAAGTCTTTCTCATACCGGTGAACCGGCTGAGGACAAAAGGAAGGCAAGGATATATCCTGATTAAGATGAAACGAGGATACGACCTTAGGGAGAAACTCCGGAATGGGGCGCAGCACTACCTTGTCCTGGTGGAACACCAGGAAGGGAGCCTTGGATGACAGAGCTGCCAGCTCAGACACACGCCGAAGCGATGTGATCGCTACGAGAAACGCCACTTTCTGTGACAGGCGAGAAAAGGAAACGTCCTTTAGAGGCTCGAAGGGCGGCTTTTGCAGAGCAACTAGTACTCTGTTCAGATCCCATGGATCTAACGGCCGCTTGTACGGGGGCACAATATGACAGACCCCCTGTAGGAACGTGCGCACCTTAGGAAGACGTGCTAGACGCTTCTGAAAAAACACAGATAGTGCCGAGACTTGCCCTTTAAGGGAGCTGAGCGACAAGCCCTTTTCCAACCCCGATTGCAGGAAGGAAAGAAAGGTGGGCAATGCAAATGGCCAAGGGGATACTCTCTGTGCAGAGCACCAGGATAAGAAAATCTTCCACGTTCTGTGGTAGATCTTAGCAGACGTTGACTTCCTAGCTTGTCTCATTGTGGCTACGACTCCTTGAGATAATCCTGCGGAGGCTAGGATCCAGGACTCAATGGCCACACAGTCAGGTTCAGGGCCGCAGAATTCTGATGGAAAAACGGCCCTTGGGACAGTAAGTCTGGTCGGTCTGGCAGTGACCACGGTCGACCGACCGTGAGATGCCACAGATCCGGATACCACGATCTCCTCGGCCAGTCTGGGGCGACGAGTATGACGCGGCTGCAATCGGATCTGATCTTGCGTAACACTCTGGGCAAGAGTGCCAGAGGTGGGAAGACGTATGGGAGCCGGAACTGCGACCAATCTTGAACTAATGCGTCTGCCGCCAGAGCTCTTTGATCGCGCGACCTCGCCATGAATGCCGGGACCTTGTTGTTGTGCCGGGACGCCATTAGGTCGACGTCCGGCACTCCCCATCGGCGACAGATTTCCTGAAACACGTCCGGGTGAAGGGACCACTCCCCTGCGTCCATGCCCTGGCGACTGAGGAAGTCTGCTTCCCAATTTTCTACGCCTGGGATGTGAACCGCGGATATGGTGGATGCTGTGTCCTCCACCCACATTAGAATGCGCCGGACTTCTTGGAATGCTTGCCGACTGCGCGTCCCTCCTTGGTGGTTGATGTATGCCACCGCTGTGGAGTTGTCCGACTGGATTCGGATCTGCTTTCCTTCCAGCCACTGTTGGAAGGCCAGTAGGGCAAGATACACTGCCCTGATTTCCAGAACATTGATCTGAAGGGTGGACTCCTGCGGAGTCCACGTCCCCTGGGCCCTGTGGTGGAGAAACACTGCTCCCCACCCTGACAGACTCGCATCTGTCGTGACCACTGCCCAGGATGGGGGCAGGAAGGATCTTCCCTGAGACAATGAGGTGGGAAGGAGCCACCATTGTAGAGAGTCCTTGGCCGTCTGGGAAAGAGAGACTTTCCTGTCCAGGGACGTTGACTTCCCGTCCCATTGGCGGAGAATGTCCCATTGAAGTGGGCGCAGATGAAACTGCGCAAAGGGAACTGCTTCCATGGCTGCCACCATCTTCCCGAGGAAGTGCATGAGGCGCCGTAAGGGGTGCGACTGGCCTTGAAGGAGGGATTGCACCCCTGTCTGTAGGGACCGCTGCTTGTTCAGCGGAAGCTTCACTCTCGCTGCTCGAGTATGAAACTCCATGCCAAGATACGTTAGCGACTGTGACGGTGACAGATTCGACTTTGGAAAGTTGATGATCCATCCGAACGTCTGTAGAGTCTCCAGCGTAGCATGTAGACTGAGTTGGCATGCCTCTTGAGAGGGTGCCTTGACAAGTAGATCGTCTAGGTAAGGGATCACCGAGTGTCCCTGAGAGTGCAAGACTGCTACCACCACCGCCATGACCTTGGTGAAGACCCGGGGGGCTGTCGCCAGACCGAATGGCAGAGCTACGAACTGAAGATGATCGTTTCCTATCACAAAACGTAGAAAACGTTGATGTTCTGTAGCAATTGGCACGTGGAGATAAGCATCTTTGATGTCTATTGAGGCAAGGAAGTCTCCTTGAGACATTGAGGCAACGACAGAGCGGAGGGTTTCCATCCGGAACCGTCTGGCGTGCACATGTTTGTTGAGCAGCTTTAGATCCAGAACAGGACGGAACGAGCCGTCCTTTTTTGGAACCACAAAGAGATTGGAGTAAAACCCTCGCCCTTGTTCCTGAGGCGGTACAGGAACCACTACTCCTTCCGCTCTTAGGGAGTCCACCGCCAGCAGCAGGGCATCTGCTCGGTCTGGATGTGGGGAGGTTCTGAAGAACCGAGCTGGAGGACGAGAACTGAACTCGATTCTGTACCCGCGAGACAAAATGTTTGTCACCCACCGGTCTTTGACCTGTGACATCCAAATGTCGGAAAAGCGGGAGAGCCTGCCCCCAACCGGAGATGCGGAGGGGGGGGGCTGGAAGTCATGAGGTAGCCGCTTTGGAAGCGGTTCCTCCATTTGCTTTCTTGGGGCGTGCGTGAGCCCGCCAGGAATCTGAGACTCTTTGCGTCCTCTGAGTCCCTTTGGACGAGGAGAATTGTGTCTTGCCCGAACCTCGAAAGGACTGAAACCTCTGCTGCCATTTTTTCTGCTGAGGTTTGCTTGATCTGGGCTGGGGTAAGGAAGAGTCTTTACCCTTGGACTGTTTAATGATGTCAGCCAATGGCTCGCCAAACAGTCTATCTCTAGATAAAGGCAAGCTGGTTAAACATTTTTTGGAACCAGCATCTGCTTTCCAGTCCTTTAACCACAAGGCTCTGCGCAAAACTACCGAATTGGCGGACGCCATTGAGGTGCGGCTGGTAGATTCTAGGACCGCATTGATAGCGTAAGACGCAAACGCAGACATCTGCGAGGTAAGGAACGCCACTTGCGGCGCCGCTGGATGTATGATAGCATCCACTTTTGCTAAACCAGCTGAAATAGCTTGGAGTGCCCATACGGCTGCGAATGCTGGAGCAAACGACGCGCCGATAGCTTCATAGACAGATTTTAACCAAAGGTCCATCTGTCTGTCATTGGCATCCTTAAGTGAAGCGCCATCCTCCACTGCAACTATGGATCTAGCTGCAAGTTTGGAAATCGGGGGGTCTACTTTTGGACACTGGGTCCAGCGCTTGACCACATCAGGGGGGAAAGGAAAACGTGTATCCTTAGAACGTTTAGAGAAACGCCTTTCTGGATGAGCGTCGTGTTTCTGGATTGACTCTCTGAAGTCAGAGTGATCCAAGAAAGCACTCAATTTACGCTTGGGATAGAGGAAACGAAACTTCTCCTGCTCTGCAGCTGCCTCCTCTGCAGAAGGAGCTGGGGGAGAAATATCCAACAGTCTATTGATGGCTGAGATAAGATCGTTTACCATGGCGTCCCCATCCGGGGTATCCAGATTGAGAGGGGTTCCAGGATAAGACTCCTGATCACTCTCTTCAGACGCATCACAGGGCGACTGATTGCGCTGAGACCCTGAGCAGTGTGTGACGTTGAGGGTCTTTCCCAGCGAGCTCGCTTAGGGTGGCTGGGGCTATCATCTGAGTCATAATACTCAGCCTGAGAAGCCGAGGACCCCCTTGTAGTCTGGATTAATTCCAACTGAGGGGGATTAGAGGACAGAGACCTCGCCGTGTCCATAGACTGAGCCCCAGTCATGGATTGCAAAGTTTCAAGGATTTTTGCCATAGTCACAGACATTCCATCAGCAAAAACTGCAAAGTCTGTCCCTGACACCGGGGCAGGACTTACAAGCGTCTCAGCCTGGGTCACTACCCCTCCGGACTCCGGCTGGCGAAGCAGCACCGGATCTGAGCATTGCACACAATGGGGGTCTTTGGAACCTGCTGGTAGAGCAGCCCCACATGCAGCACACGCAGTGTACACAGCCCTAGCCTTGGCAGCCTTGCGTTTTGTGGATGACATGTTGCTGCCTCCTCAGAGCGATCTGGGGTATCCAGCCAGGAAGCGACCTCACAGTGCAAGAAATAAATAAATATATATATCTGGTGACACAGTACACCAATACACACTGAGGCACTAGAGGGGCCAGCTGAAATGCCGCTTACCGCCCGCTTAAGAGCGGGTGTGTGGTCTCCAAAAGCCCCCTAGTCCAGGTCTCCCAGAGCCTTGCGTCCTTCCTCTAGCCAGACTGCATGTAATGGCTGCCGGCGTCCTGGGAGAGGAGGGGGGGCGGGCCCTGGGCGTTCCTGACTAAGAGCGGGAAGCCTGCTTCCCTCTGTGCCTAGTGAGAGGGCTGGAGCATGTAAATCAGGCTCCAGCCCTCGTCGCTGCTGCGAAACAGCGTCTCTCCCCTACCCTGATTGACAGGGTGGGGGCGGGAACGAAGCGGAGCTAGGCCGCAAAAAGCCGGGGACTGGATTTATAAACGCCGCCGCCGTAAAAGCGCGGTCGGCGTGTCCCCGGCGCACCACAAGTCACAGCAGCGCCGCCCGATCCAGTGGGGTCGGCGCTGCGTTCCCACAACACAAAGTCCCCCAGTAAACTGTAGGAACACTAACTCCAACGTTACGGTCCCCGGCGCACTACAACACCCAGCCAGCCCGGAGTGTGTCTGTGCCTGCCGGGGACACAGAGTACCTGTATGATGCAGGGCCTTGTCCCTGATTGTACTCCTGCTCCATATCCATCAGGTGCTATGGGTCTGTGGATGGAGCCCGGCGTCAGAGCTTAGAGGCCGGCAGGATCCCACTTCCACAGAGCCCTACAAGGGGATGTGGAAGGAAAACAGCATGTGGGGCTCCAGCCCCTGTACCAGCAATAGGTACCTCAACCTTACAACACCATCCACGGGTGAGAAGGGAGCATGCTGGGGGCCCTATATGGGCCCTCTTTTCTTCCATCCGAAATAGTCAGCAGCTACTGCTGACTAAAATCTGTGGAGCTATGCGTGGATGTCTGACCTCCTTCGCACAAAGCTTGAAAACTGGAGAACCCGTGATACCACGGGGGGGTATAGCCAGAAGGGGAGGGGCCTTGCACTTTTTAGTGTAGTGCTTTGTGTGGCCTCCGGAGGGCAGTAGCTATACCCCAATCGTCTGGGTCTCCCAATAGAGCGCTGAAGAAAACACCTCATGAAGCCAGCTCAGTTCTGGAAAAGTATTCTATGGACAGATGAGACAAAGATCAACCTGTACCAGAATGATGGGAAGAAAAAAGTTTGGAGAAGAAAGGGAACGGCACATGATCCAAGGCACACCACATGCTCTGTAAAACATGGTGGAGGCAACGTGATGGCATGGGCATGCATGGCTTTCAATGGCACTGGGTCACTTGTGTTTATTGATGACATAACAGCAGACAAGAGTAGCCGGATGAATTCTGAAGTGTACCGGGATATACTTTCAGCCCAGATTCAGCCAAATGCCGCAAAGTTGATCGGACGGCGCTTCATAGTACAGATGGACAATGACCCCAAGCATACAGCCAAAGCTACCCAGGAGTTCATGAGTGCAAAAAAGTGGAACATTCTGCAATGGCCAAGTCAATCACCAGATCTTAACCCAATTGAGCATGCATTTCACTTGCTCAAATCCAGTCTTAAGACGGAAAGACCCACAAACCAGCAAGATCTGAAGGCTGCGGCTGTAAAGGCCTGGCAAAGCATTAAGAAGGAGGAAACCCAGCGTTTGGTGATGTCCATGGGTTCCAGACTTAAGGCAGTGATTGCCTCCAAAGGATTCGCAACAAAATATTGAAATGAAAAATATTTTGATTGGGTTTGGTTTATTTGTCCAATTACTTTTGACCTCCTAAAATGTGGAGTGTTTGTAAAGAAATGTGTACAATTCCTACAATTTCTATCAGATATTTTTGTTCAAACCTTCAAATTAAACGTTACAAACTGCACTTGAATTCTGTTGTAGAGGTTTCATTTCAAATCCAATGTGGTGGCATGCAGAGCCCAACTCGCGAAAATTGTGTCACTGTCCAAATATTTCTGGACCTAACTGTATGTATATATGTGTGTATATATATATATATGTATATATATATATATATATATATATATATATATATATATATATATATATATATATATATATATATAATAATTATATTGTGTGTGTGTATATATATATGTATATATATATGTATATATATATATATATATATATATATATATATATATATATATATATATATATATATATATATATATATATATATATATATGTGTATGTATGTGTGTGTGTATATATATATATATATATATATATATACACTACAGTTCAAATGTTTAGGGTCACTTGGATATTTCCTTACTTTTGAAAGAAAAGCACATTTTGTTTTCAATGAAGCTAACGTTAAATTAAACAGAGATACACTCTATACATTGTTAATGGGGCAAATTACTATTCTATCTTCAAATGTCTAGTTTTTAATGCAGTATCTACATAGGTGTATAGAGTCCCATTTCCAACAACCACCACTCCAGTGTTCTAATGGTACTTTGTGTTTGCTAACTGTGTTAGAAGGCTAATGGATGTTTAGAAATTCCTTGAAAACCCTTGTGCAAGTTTGTTAGCACAGCTGAAAACAGTTTTGCTGATTAGTGAAGCTATAAAACTGACCTTCATTTGAGCTAGTTGAGAATCTGGATCATTTACATTTGTTGGTTTCATTAAACTCTCAAAATGGCCAGAAAAAGAGAACTTTCATGTGAAACTCGACAGTCTATTTTTGTTCTTAGAAATGAAGGATATTCCATGCGAGAAATTGCCAAGAAACTGAAGATTTCCTACAACGGTGTGTACTACTCCCTTTAGAAGAGAGCACAAACAGGCTCTAACCAGAGTAGTAAGAGAAGTGGGAGGCCCCGCTGAAAAACTGAGCAACAAGACAAGTTCATTAAAGTCTCTAGTTTGAGAAATCGACGCCTCACAGGTCCTCAACTGGCAGCTTCATTTAACAGTACCCGCAAAATGCCAGTGTCAATGTCTACAATGAAGAGGCGACTCCGAGATGCTGGCCTTCAGGGCAAGGTGACAAATATATAATATGATCTGTGTATATATATATATATATATATATATATATATATATAATTATACAATGAGTGTGTAGGTAGAGATATATATATAGATAGGTAGGTAGATAGGTGTGTATATATATATAATATGTGTATGTAGAGATAATATATAATCAGCATTTATGTGTCACTGAGGTCGCTGGTCTTGGTGATGTAAATCCCGGAAAGTCTTTATCAATAACACTAGGTTACTGTTTTTTGAGGTCTGGGATTTACGTGCAATCAAAAGAGCCTGGGTGGGAAAGATCACTCCCATACTCCAGTCCAGCTCTTGCCAGCCAAATAAAAGGCAGCTGGCCTAGCTCAGTGTGGTTGTGTTGTGCTGAGGCTGGAGAAAGATAGACCTGTGTGATAACCTGAGAGGTTCCTTTGATGCCTTGTTGGTGAACCCATTTGATTTATTTTTGCCTTACCCAAAGAAGAGACTGTTTTAGTCATTTGTGCTGAACAAAACGGTTTTCATTTTGAGTTGAAATGTTTATGAAGAGCAATAAACTTTATATTTAACATTAAATCCCTGTGACGGGGCGTGTGCAAGCATCTAGCAGAGAGCTGAAACCCCCACAATATAAATATGTATTCTGTGTGTGTATGACTGTAAGTTATAACAAACATTATTTAATTGCCCTCACCAGGAAGGTTTCGTGCAAAGTAGCATACACTGGAGCATTGATTAGTCCTGTCTCCTGCCTGGTGGCATGCGAATGTACGGTGTCTGCTGCAGTGGATATAGTTTGACTCCCGAACCAGGGAACGTCTTTGGCAGCTCTATATGCAGTAAGACTGCATGGGGCAGGTTTATTTGGGCTGCAAAGATGATTTTGGTAGACCTATTTGAAAAAAAATATTGAAAATAATTCTACGAGTATCATGGCCTACTCTGGGGTCACTATTGGCCCATCCTATCGAGTCGGTTCCACAGTGTTTAAACTTTGTTTTTATTTGGGAAACACCTATTCAGCCACCATTACAGAATTTACAGTAAAAATGTATCTTCATAAAATCTTGAGTAACATTGTAATTGCATTAAACTAATCATGGACTTAACGGGAAGGTGTTGTCAAAATTGTTTTTTTTTCAATAACTGAAAAAATATAAAGTATTAATGTTTAATATTTTTTTTTAATCGAGAAAAATATATAAAAAACCCCCAAAGTTTGATATTAATCACTAGGGGGAACTGCTGCTGAAATCCTGCTGTAGAGCTCCTGTGGAACTAGCTCACATTACAACTGCCTCAAAAGTGGTTGGAATTTGCTATCCTGTGTGTGATGTCATAGCTCCCCCTCCCAATCTACGTGTTTCCAAAAGGATAAGAGAGAATGAAGTTTAGAATCAGTGTGGTGCCATTTTGATGGTGACCGCAAAGTGATCCTAATATGTCTAGTGTCACTAAGGCCAGCTGCATAGTGCTCCACTGTATCCCGTGCCGCACTGTTTCCCTATGCCCTACTGACTGTTTCTCAATGCCCCACTGATTACTGACTATTTCCCAATGCCTCACTGACTGACTGTATCCCAATGCCGCATGCACTCACTTCAGATCTGCGCCCCGGCAGCCTGTCCTTTTAGCGATCACAGTACGTAGCAGCGAGCAGCGGAGGCCCGATGTGAGCACACGTGGGGAGTGGGTGAGCACACGCAGGGAGGGGGGTGAACGGCAGAGTGGAGAGCAGCACGCCAGGATCAATTACGGTGTAGGTATTACTGCCTGGCACCGGTACTTGCCCCATCCATCCCAGCGGGTGGCAGGGGAAAAGTGAAGCACACCGTATACGCTGTGAGCTCCACAAAGATGGCGCTGATCTCCTCCCTCCGCTGTGATCAGGACAGCCCAGGGGGCGCGTCCAGGTGACTGCAGATGCTGTTTCTGTGTTATGTATAGGTTTGGAGTCTGACGACGGTCTTCTATGCACAGAGGACTGCCATAAAGGAGCCCCCAGTGCTTCAGTAAAACTAGAATTAAATAAAAACTAAACGGTGAATTACTTGATTTCATAATCACTATTATTAATACAAAAATAAAAAAAACGCAGCACCTTCCCTTTAAGTTTGAATTATGGTATGGAGTTACATTTACAATTCTCCAGAGGGAAATCAAATATTCTATCTCCATAGCCCCATCAGCAGAACGCAGGTGTGATGCCCTGGCCTATCAGGTTGTCACAGGGTACTCTGCAACCTGCCCTTCTGCACAGTATCCACCCTCCTTGGTTAACGGATCCCAGTCAAATCAAATCAAATCTTTATTTTTATATAGCGCTAACATATTCCGCAGCGCTTTACATACATCAGCAACACTGTCCCCATTGGGGCTCACAATCTAAAGTCCCTATCTGTATGTTTTCGGAGTGTGGGAGGAAATCGGAGAACCCAGAGTCCTCTGGTGGTGTTAACAGCTAGTCCAATAAAAATCCTAGGAACACTTCCCACTTAAACCTGCCAGACACACCATTGGGGGGCCTGAAGGGAATAGGGCCGCCCACATGGGGGTTGGTAAGGAGAAAGTGAGGACAGTGACAGTTGAGAGTTGAGAGAGGATGTGAAGTGGCTCTCTTGAGGAGAGGCCACGGAGGACAGCTCCTGTATACTAGGTGGCAGACATTGGTCTAGGCCTGGTAGGAGCTGGAACCCGGTCGCAGGGGACAGTGTCAAGGGGCACGGACTGCCGAGGAGGGCAGCCGGCGGCCTTGATCTATCACCGGGCAGGAGACAGGGCACGATGGGGTACGTGTACCCCAGGCCGGAAAGTAGCTTCATGCGTTCTGGTAATCGACGGGGGTGAAGACTTCAAGTGTCATCCCCAACCCGCTCCAAAATCGGGGTACTAGTGCACCGATGGGATAGGACTTTCCCACTACAGTCCAAAGAAATCCTACGCGTGAACCCTGAGAGCAAGCTCACTCCATTAGCCATACGGGTGAGCGGGACCCGGAGAGTTTCATACCAACGGGTCCAAGTGAGACTAAAGTGCCAGGGATAGGGCCACAGACCAACAACAACACCGAGGGCACAGATCCAGGCGTGCTCCCCGCAGACTACGGTGGTGCTCGGAACTTTGGTTTACAAGCTGTCGGTGTGGTTATTCTGGGACTGAGTGAGTACATCGGAAACCCCCCTGCACCTATCCCCCAACGGCACCCAAACACCATCCAGCACCAACGGGCCCCGGGACACCAACCCCCTACCCACGGAGGGGTTAAACATCAGGCTGCCACACCATCGTCACCGGGCTCCCCAACGGCAGCGGTGGTCCCTCATATTAGCACGCACCGTGGGTGGTGTCACGAACTTTCCAAAATCCCACTGTACATATATCTCTCCCCCCGCCCCTCCCCTCCTTTTAATCGAGTGGCCGCGCGACCCCTGGGTCCGGAGACCCCTCGAGCCACCGCGGATCCGGATCCGAGCACGGGGGCGGTACACAGGAACTGCACCATACGCTTTCCAGAAAAAATGGAGAGTGATGGTCGTCCACACATATGATGACATTTTACTCCTTCATGTTGTGCTTCTAAAGGATATGATTTAAAAAAGAGATGTATGGTGGGAAGGAAGAGCTAAAAAGAGTATTCTAAGCCTTTCTCTCTTGGTTATACTCTTTTTCAACATACTGTTTTATTGATGTCTTTTAATATATATAGAAAGAAGAAGATGCAGGAGAGCGTGACTTTAATGCTTTTCTTCTGTTGAGCCACAGACATTATATGCATTCCCATTGCTCTGAACATATGTAGCTCACCTTGGGAAATGCACTACCTTGGAGATCATTTACCAACAGATGTACATTGGAAACATTGCTCAAAGCTGAGGAGCAATATTACATGGAGTCTATTTACTGTAGTCATTAAAGTGCTGAGGATGAATACATGTGGGATGGCTGATGGTTTCTATAGTAACTCTACAGCTGTAATGTTCATCCTCATTCTAAGAACATTCCAAAGCGGAATCATGTAGGGCATCACACTACAAATCCTTGTGCATCTAGTCTATTACTTCATAGATCAGGAGAATTAAGGTCCAGTCACACTAAGCAACTTACCAGCGATCCCAACAACGATAGGGATCGCTGGTAAGTTGCTAGGAGGTTGCTGGTGAGCTGTCACACTGCGACGCTCCAGCGATCCCACCAGCAACCTGACCTGGCAGGGATCGCTGGAGCGTGGCTACACGAGTTGCTGGTGAGCTCACCAGCAACCAGTGACCAGCCCCCAGTCTCCTAGTTACAGCACACATCGGGTTAATTGCCTGATGTGTGCTGCAGCTATCTGTGCACAGAGCAGGAGCCGGCAGCACAGGCAGTGAGAGCGGAGGAGGCTGGTATCAAAGGTAAATATCGGGTAACCAAGGACAGGGCTTCTTGGTTACCCGATGTTTACATTAGTTACCAGCCTCAGCAGAAGCTGGCTCCCTGCTCACTGCACATTAGTTGTTGCTGTCTCGCTGTCACACACAGCGATCTGTGCTTCACAGCAGGACAGCAACAACTAAAAAATGGCCCAGGACATTCAGCAACAACCAACGACCTCACAGCAGGGGCCAGGTTGTTGCTGGATGTCACACACAGCAACATCGCTAGCAACGTCACAAAAGTTGTTCGTTACCAGCGATGTTGCTAGCGATGTTGCTTAGTGTGACGGGGCCTTTAGGCACATCATTTGTTTTAATAATAGGGGTTGTCCAGAACAGAACAATTGATGACCTGTACTTGTGAAAACGTTATCAGTATGAGATCAGTGGGGGTCTGAAACCCAGCACCCCCACTACTCCAAAGACTACCAGATGTATGTGGCTGCTGTGTGTTACCTTGAACATGACTTAAATCCAGCTGCTGGAGCAGATCGGTGGGGTACCAGGAGTCTGCCCCCCAAAGATTTAATATTGAGGACCCTTAACTGCAGATAGGTCACCAGTTGTTCATTTCTAGACATCCTCTTTTATATAGGAACACCAACCCATCCTACAAAAAGAGTTTCAGTACTTAATCACCTTTTAGACTGCGTTCACACATTCATGTTACACATTCATGTGCTGGCTATTTTTTTTTTCTCAGAGAAGACATCACACATTAATCTTATAGTTTCATTGATCAATACATTTCCCAGAGGAGCATGCAAGGCGTGTAAGTCTCCTCATACTGGCATGCCAGGCCTGGTGTGTCACTCTCCATAAGGAGGAAACTTCCCCCATTGATCAATACAGACATCCATTTTAAAAACTAATCCGTGTCCCCAATCCATGAGACTGAATATGTCCTGTTCTCATCAGGCTTAGTCATTAAGTATATGATCCATGCAAAACGGATGACACACTGAAGACATACTTTTATGAAACTAATGGAAGTACAGAGTAGTTTCATCAGAAATTAACTGAACTATTCGTAGTACCAAATGGATAAAAAAAATTACTTAGTGAGAAAAAAACAGATGCAACTAGGGTGACACCTGAGAAAAAGTTAATTTCATCAACTATTCTTCCACAATCATTTACAGGACCATTTACAGTGTTCTATGCTACAAAATAGGAATGTATTTCTAAAAATCGGACGGAATACTCATGGTTGATATGCCGTCTGTTTTTTGGGGTTTTTTTGCACTCATTGACTTGTATTGGCGAGTCTCATCTGATTCACGCATGCTGCAACTTTTTTCTCATCCAGAATCTGGATGAGAAAAAAGACTGATCTGCTCTGCTTCATTGACCAACATTGGTTCAAGTAACAATCAAGGATTTTCTCTCATTGCACTCCTCCAATTCATGTTCACATATGACCGAGGCCTTTGGCTCTGACACATTTGAGCCTTTAAAGGCCAACTATCAGACTGAACATGCAGTCAGGACCCGCAGGCAGAATGATATGGAGCTGCAGGAGCTGATCAGATTAATGTATACAGTGCCTTGCGAAAATATTCGGGCCCCTTTGAATTTTTCAACCTTCTCCCACATTTCAGGCTTCAATCATAAAGATAAAAACTTTAATGTTATGGTGAAGAATCAACAAGTGGGACACAATTGTGAAGTTGAACGAAATTTATTACTTATTTTAAACTTTTTTTTAAAAATAAATAACTGCAAAAAGTGGGAAGTGCAATATTATTCATCCCCTTTCCTTTCAGTGCAGCAAACTCACTCCAGAAGTTCATTGAGGATCTCTGAATGATCCAATGTTGTCCTAAATGACTGATGATGATAAATATAAGCTACCTGTGTATAATCAAGTCTCCATATAAATGCATCTGCTCTGCGATAGTCTCAGTGTTCTCTTTAAAGCGCGTAAAGCATCATGAAGACCAAGGGACACAACAGGCAGGTCGGTGATACTGTTGTGGAGAGGTTTAAAGCTGGATTTGGTTACAAAAAGATTTCCAAAACTTTAAACATCCCAAGGAGCACTGTGCAAGCGATCAAACTGAAATAGGAGGAGTATCATACCACTTCAAATCTACCAAGACCCGGCTGTCCCTCAAAACTTTCATCTCAAACAAGGAGAAGACTGATCAGAGATGCAGCCAAGAGGCCCATGATCACTCTGGATGAACTGCAGAGATCTACAGCTAAGGTGGGAAAGTCTGTCCATAGGACAACAATCAGTCATACACCGCACAAATCTGGATTTTATGGAAGAGTGGCAAGGAGAAAGACATTTCTCAAAGATATCCATAAAGAGTGTCATTTAAAGTTTGCCACAAGCCACCTGGGAGACACACCAAACATGTGGAAGAAGGTGCTCTAGTCAGATGAAACCAAAATCAAATTATTTGGGCACAATGCCAAATGATATGTTTAGCGTAAAAGCAACACAGCTCATCACCCTGAACACACCATCCCCACTGTCAAACATGGTCGTGGCAGCATCATGGTTTGGGCCTGCTTTTCTTCAGCAGTGACAGGGAAGATTGTTAAAATTGATGGGAAGATGGATGGAGCCAAATACAGGACCATTCTTGAAGAAAACCTGTTGGAGTCTGCAAAAGACCTGAGTCTGGGACGGAGATTTGTCTTCCAACAAGACAATGATCCCATACATAAAGCAAAATTACAATGGAATGGTTCACAAATAAATGTATCCAGGTGTTAGAATGGCCAAGTCAACGTCCAGACCTGAATCCAATCGAGAATCTGTGGAATGAGCTGAAAACTGCTGTTCACAAACGCTCTCCATCCAACCTGACTCAGCTCGAGCTAATTGCAAAGGAAGAATGGGCAAGAATTTCAGCCTCTCGATTTGCAAAACTGAGAGACACATACCCCAAGCGACTTGCAGCTGTAATTGCAGCAAAAGGTGGCGCTGCAAAGTATTAACTTAAAGGGAATGAATAATATTGCACGCCCCACTTTTCAGTAGTTTTATTTTTTTTTTTTTTAAAACAAGTTTAAAATAAGCAATAAATTATGTTAAACTTCTCAATTGTGTCCCACTTGTTGTTAATTCTTCACCATAACATTAACATCTTTCTCTTTGTTTGAAGCCTAAAATGTGGGAAAATGTTGAAAAATTCAAGGGGGCCGAATACTTTCGCAAGGCACTGTAGTTTAGTGTGAAAAACGTTAGTATAACTTTTAATTTAACCAAAACGCCTGATCATTCTGGGGTTAGAAATCCACTGGGTAGAGTTGCTTTTTGATCGACCACTAGTTTTGTATGTACACTTTTATACAAGGTTAGTTGTCAATCTAATATATAAAGCTGAGTGTATGTGTGTATGTATGTCTGCTAAAGGAATCCGTATCGTCGCATTTACAATCACGAAATTTTGCACAGACACCCCATGTAACTCAGGGAACGTCATAGACTATGTTTTGACAGGAAAATTTAACTCCGCGCTTTACAGTTACTCTCCAAAAAACCTGCCTCCATTAAAGTCAATGGATCTGTGAGCTATTAGGTTATTAATAGGAGCTGTAATTGATTGTTATAGGAACAAAATAAATTGTTAGTTTAAGAAGCTTATGTGTGAGGTATTAAGATGTCGGTGGGGAGACTGATAGAGAGAGACAGAGAGAGACACAGTCAAAGAGACAGACAGGGAAAGAGACCGGAAAAGAGACAGAAACAAGGAAAGAGACAGGGAAAGGGCCAGACGGGGAAAGAGACAGATACAGACACACAGAGGCAGACACTGAGACTGGGAGAGAGACAGAGACAGTTACTATCCCGGGCAACGCCCGGGTACTACAGCTAGTAACTGATAAGATTGCCTACTGGACTGCTAAAGATGAACAGGAATGAACTCCTTCCCGATATATGAAATACTGGTAAGTCATAAGTCTGGTCCTAAGCCAGCAATTGATGGCTCTGTTATTCAGCCATCATATGCCACAATAAGTCGCTAGTCTTTAACAGTCCTGAGTGAAATGAAGCTCCGATGACCTCTATTATAGCATCATTCCAGCATTTTTTTTTTCAGCGCTACAGTGGCACTTTAAATGTAAGCCACTCACCCCCTGTACTATACTCACCAGCCGCCAGCTTCATCCTTTTTCAGCGCCATATTGTGCCTGTAACGTTTGATTGGCCAAAAGTCAGAAGTTACCTCACAAGCTCTCAATGTAACTCTGCGAGCCAGAACGAGGCCGGAATGAGGCTCTTATAGAGTTGTAGTAAGTTGTGACCTCCAGCGAACCCTCATATGGCTATATCAATGGAAAAATAAATATTTAGAATTCTCGGAAAAAGGGGAGGAAAAAGAGCAAAAATTATACAACAAAATTGGAAAATTGTTGGAACAGAAAATAAGTGTTTGTTATATGCAAAATCTTCTCCCACAAAGTCAGGTATCAGTCTGGTCTGCTCCTTTTGCTATCTGCTCATTACAGATCAAGCTGCATATTGAAAGTGACAAGTTTAACTTGGAGCTTCTTTTTACACAATGTATGCCCAGCTCATGATAATTCATGGTCATCATATGGCTATCATTATGGATAATACACAGTTTTTGTCCTGTCATGGCTAATATATACATACAGGCTTCACAGTTAGAGGTCGTCCACTTCTTTTACATTGATGACCTTTCCTAATAGGCTATCAATGTCTCATCAGCTGGGGTCCGACACTTGGCATCTGCGCCGATCAGCTGTTCTCGGTGTCGGCAGCTAGAAATGCTCAGCTCCAGAGGTTCCCCATCTTCTGATACCTGCGGCTGGGAATTGCACATCCACTTCCTATTCAGCTGAATGGGAGGCGGATGTGCATTACCTGTCCGTGGCCGCTATCAGTTGATGAGGCAGCTCCAGAACTGAGCATTTCCGGCCACCTGTTGCCGCCCCTGGCATTAGGAACACCTGATCAGCGGGGTGCAGGGTGTTGGATCCTAGCCGATCAGACATGGATGACCTTTCCTAAGGATAGGCCATCAATGTAAATGTAGTGGACAACCTCTTTAAAAGAACCTCCCCCACTTAAAGTAAGGGCTCAAAGGCTTGTAAACTCAGAATGTACAGTATGACGGCAGATGTTATGAATCCACCATTATCCTTTACTGCTGATCTCTACCTCAATGGTCTCATCTTGACTTGCCTGAAATGTCCATTCAGCCAATCAGTGCTTGAGGTGGATCACAGATGTGGCCAGTGAATGGTTGAGTAGGCATTTTCAGCCATTTTTAATTTGTCAAGGGGACTACACCAAGAAGTTCGTAATTTAATGATTGAGGGCAGAGAAGCTACAGAGCACTGGAGTATGTTTGGACCCTTTCTGCTAATAATAGGTCTATCAGACATTCACAGCATATACTGAGGTTGTCATAAACGCCTAAAGCGGGCTTTACACGCTACGATATATCAAACGATAGGTTGTCGGGGTCACGTCGTAAGTGACGCATGTCGCGGGCGGAGGAGAGGACGCTGCGCTCACCCACTGCTCGGGTCCGGCTGCTGCTGCTCGGTGGTGGCTCGAGCGGTGGGCCGGATCCTGGGGACTCGAGCTGCGCTCCTCGCCCGTGAGTGAAAGGGGGTGATTTGGTTTGGTTTAGGGATATTGTCCGTGACGCCACCCACGGTTGTGGTGAGGTTGTGACACCACCGCTGCTCTGGACGGGGATCCCGGGAGCGATGACAGGGAGCAGCTTGGATGTTGGTTCTCCCCTCCGTGGGTAGGGGGTTGGTTGTCCCGGGGCCCGGTGAAGGGTAGGGATGGATGGCAGGCGGGTTACGGGGCCTGGTGAGGTGCAGGGTCGCGGGGGCAGCGCTGTGCCGCATGGCACGGTGGTACTCACTCAGCCAATGATGAATGCAAAGTCTCCGGTAAAACAAACGGCTGGATGGACGGGTCCCACAGACTGCTGCGGTAGCTCTCCCGGTAGGTTGATGGTGACTGCCTTTCCCTGCACCTATGTTGTGTTTACAGTTCCAATGGCTTCCCACCGGTAACCCGCTCCCCAGCTTGGAAGGATGCTGAAGGAGCCCCTTTTGCCCGCAGGCTCTAACCCTGGGAACTGTAGCCTTGGCGGTGACTGTGTTTCCCTTTACGGTGTGGGCTGTTGCCTTCAATCGGGTCTTGACTGCTGGGAAAGCCCGGAGGTTCCCTTCGCTAACGGATTTGACCAGTTTTACGGCGACTCCTAGCCTGGTCGGGGTCCGTAAGCCCTGCCGGATGGTGCTGGCTTCTCTTTGCTCCCCGATCCGGTACCGTCGGGCCACCACCCGTCCCCGGTCCTTAGGTTCGCTCCAATTAGCCTCTCCTGCAGACGGTCACCACCGTCTGCTAACCTTGCTGTTCCGTCCGGGCCACACACCCGGACGCCTTCAGTCTGCTCTACTACCACTTCACCTCACTCCTCACTTCTCCAACTTCAAACTCTATCTCCCTTCCTTTTCCCGCCTCCAGTGCTGTGTACTCCTCGGTGGGCGGGGCCAACTGCCTGGCCCACCCCCTGGTGTGGACATCAGCCCCTGGAGGGAGGCAACAAGGATTTTGTTTGACTTCGGTGTGCCTAGCCAGGGTGTAGGGTGTGTTGTTGTAGTACCTGTGATGACCTGGCTTGTCCAGGGCGCCACATTCCCCCTTAGTAAAATGCAGACCGTCCGCGGGCTGCCCGTCCATCACCGGTTTTATTTATTTTTTTTTAACTGCAAAAGAGTAAAAAACGGTAAAACATGTAAAAACAAGCATTTTGAATCTTCCCATATCGGGAGGCACATACTTAAACGTTACCAAACATTTTTAATAACTGTTACGGCTTCCGCTCTTCTCCCACCCAAACAACCTGGCCCTGATGCTGCCCCTAAGAAGTGGGCAGCACCCCTTGACCCCAGTCCATGACCAGGCTGCCCGAGCGGGTTCTGTCTCTTTCAGGGGGCCCGCATCCATGGGGGACCCCTGAACCCCCGGAGGATCGCCACCGGTTACGGTAGTAGCGGGCCTGGGCCATCACTTTCCTCCAGGCCCATCCTCCCAAATCTGCCTCTCCGGAGGCGGTAACTATATCAAGCCAACAAACATTTTTATTTACACCCCACTGAGTTTGTGGTTGCCCTGCAAGTTCTCGGGCTTGTCCGTAGCAGTTTCTACGCAATGATTAAAGACCGTCCCTACGGGGACAACAGTGCTTCGTAGCCAACGGGCTACCACAAACAAAACTGTAGGGTCCCAACGGGGACTGTCAGCTGGGTCCCAGGGGCCATCCACAACACCTGGCTCCGGTACAGCTTCCTCCTGCAGCTTTCCCACAGTCCACCATCGAACAGCACGAGCCCCCAACGCCACCCTCACACAGGGGTGGCACTGTCCCACAGGACTCCATTTTCAGCTGCCAATGATGCGGGTACGACTGCTCCTCCAACCGGATTCCTTAGCCTTGAGGGCCGTCTGGAACGTCAGCAGAGTCCCAATGGGGACTGACCGCAAGGTAACCGGGAACCGCTACCATGCTCTAACTTTTCTTTCTTAATCAGCAATCCCGCGGCGCAGCTGCCTTTGCTGCTGCTCCCGGTGTGGAGCACTTTCTGCTTGCTCCGGTTCAGGCGGGGTGGGGGATGGGCCCAGCCGGAGTCCCCCCGTGCCGGCTACGACCGGTACCTTCGGTAATGAGGGACCCCGCTGTGACATGGCCTGCTCTGCCTCTTGGCAGCTGCATCCCCGCCGTGCCTCAGCCGAGGCCGGGTGTCTGGGAGCGGTCAGCGGGACTCGCGGTGCTGGCTTCTGGGCGAGCATCGCCTCCGTTGCGGCCGGGCGGGCTGCCAAGGCCATCGTCCTCTCCGTCGCGACTGGGATGGAAGCCGGGACAGGTGCCAGGGCGGTGGTAAAGGTAAGGCCCGGGGGCCGCAGGTCTGAGCCCTCTCCCACAGCTGCGGGCTCCGCTACCGGTGGCAGGGGTAACGGGTCGGTCGGGGCGTCGGCCGCAGGCATGGGCAGTGAGGGAGGTAGCGTGGTGGACGGCAGCAGGCCGGGCCCCTCAGCCGTATCGACCGATCCTTCGGGGACATAGGGGCGTGGGTCGCTTACCCGCTCCTCTGAGACCACCTCCACTTCGGATGCCCAAATGGTTGCAGCCAGGCCCTTCATCTCCAACGTCCACTTCGCCAGCATGAAGTGGACTTGGGCTGGGAGCTCCTGGCACATCTTGCTTCTGGATCCAGGAACGTGTTTCAGCAGAGTCCTGTCGTCCCTGCACGCTGCAGCACTAGTTACATGCGGCTGCGACCACCGCTCCTCCAGCAGCTCCGTCGGGCGCAGACATCTTGTTTCCGTCCCCCTTAGTCTTTTTCCAGTTCCTCCTCTACTGGGGCGGGTGTTCGGTTTTCGCGCCTCCACTGCTCGAGGAGACGCTCGAGCGGGGACTTTTCGCGACCAAAATGGCGGCTTCTCAAGATTTTCGGCCGGACACCTCCGGCGGTCACAAGGCGCACCTCTACCAGACGGCAGAGCGGTAAGATCCTGTTCGTGACGCCAAGTTGTCGCGGGCGGAGGAGGGGACGCTGCGCTCACCCACTGCTTGGGTCCGGCTGCTGCTGCTGCTCTGTGGTGGCTCGAGCGGTGGGTCGGATCCCGGGGACTCGAGCGGCGCTCCTCGCCCGTGAGTGAAAGGGGGTGATTTGGTTTGGTTTAGGGATATTGTCCGTGACGCCACCCACGGTTGTGGTGAGGTTGTGACACCACCGCTGCTCTGGACGGGGATCCCGGGAGCGATGACAGGGAGCAGCTTGGATGTTGGTTCTCCCCTCCATGGGTAGGGGGTTGGTTGTCCCGGGGCCCGGTGAGGGGTAGGGATGGATGGCAGGCGGGTTACGGGGCCTGGTGAGGTGCAGGGTCGCGGGGGCAGCGCTGTGCCACGGTGGTACTCACTCAGCCAATGATGAATGCAAAGTCTCCGGTAAAACAAACGGCTGGATGGACGGGTCCCACAGACGGCTGCGGTAGCTCTCCCGGTAGGTTGATGGTGACTGCCTTTCCCTGCACCTATGTTGTGTTTACAGTTCCAATGGCTTCCCACCGGTAACCCGCTCCTTGGAAGGATGCTGAGGGAGCCCCTTTTGCCCGCAGGCTCTGGCCCTGGGAACTATAGCCTTGGCGGTGACTGTGTTTCCCTTTACGGTGTGGGCTGTTGCCTTCAATCGGGTCTTGACTGCTGGGAAACCCCGGTGGTTCCCTTCGCTAACGGATTTGACCAGTTTTACGGCGACTCCTAGCCTGGTCGGGGTCCGTAAGCCCTGCCGGATGGTGCTGGCTTCTCTTTGCTCCCCGATCCGGTACCGTCGGGCCACCGCCCGTCCCCGGTCCTTACGGTTCACTCCAATTAGCCTCTCCTGCAGCCGGTCACCACCGTCTGCCAACCTTGCTGTTCCATCCGGGCCACACACCCGGACGCCTTCAGTCTGCTCTACTACCACTTCACCTCACTCCTCACTTCTCCAACTTCAAACTCTATCTCCCTTCTTTTTCCCGCCTCCAGGACTGTGTACTCCTCGGTGGGCGGGGCCAACCACCTGGCCCACCCTCTGGTGTGGACATCAGCCCCTGGAGGGAGGCAACAAGGATTTTGTTTGACTTCGGTGTGCCTAGCCGGGGTGTGGGGTGTGTTGTTGTAGTACCTGTGATGATCTGGCTTGTCCAGGGCGCCACATGCACATCCGGCATCGTTTGACATATCTAGTGTGTGACAGGTACGAGCGAGTGTGAAAGAGCAAAAATACTCACCTTATCGTTGCTCGTTGACACGTCGCTCATTTTCTAAAAATTGAACGTCCGGTTGTTCATTGTTCCCGAGGCAGCACACATCGCTCCGTGTGACACCCCGGGAATGATGAACTGCAGCTTACCTGCGTGCCGTTGGCAATGCGGAAGGAAGGAGGTGGGCAGGATGTTTACATCCCGCTCATCTCCGCCCCTCTGCTTCTATTGGCTGGTTGCTGTGTGACGTTGCGGTGACGCCGAACGTCCCTCCCTCTTCAGGAAGTGGTCACCGCCCACAGCGAGGTCATTTGGAAGGTAAGTACGTGTGACGGGGTGTTTAGACTTTGTGCAACACGGGCAAGAAATTGCGGGTGCAATCGCACGACATATTGATACATGTAAGGCAGGCTTTAGATTGCAAATAACTCTTTAACATTACATATAGATGACATTTGCATGTGGAATGGTAATATAAATTTACTTAGCCCCAAAAAGCTATTCAAATCCCAGCCTTACAAAACTTAATGGCAATTTTGACGTCTATATTGAAAAAAGGTATTTGACGGTTTTGTAAAAAAAAAAAAACCCCGATAATTCTAGACGGCAACAGCCAGCATAGCTTTATAAAAGGATGATCTTGTCAAGGCATATCTTCTTGCCTTTTGTTAGGCAGTGAATAGGAATTTGGGTGAGAATTGGCAGCAGGTGTAATGTGTTTAGTCTCTCCTCCCCCAAGGCTTTTGAATCTCTTCCTCACGAGTGATTAATTTAGGATTTGAAGGCTCTTTTCCCGAAACTTACAAGATGTAATTGAATAAGAATTGGCTAAAAGGCTGAATACAAGGAGCCGTTATGAATGGCTCATACTGAAAATGCAATCATGTTACAAGTGTTTCCTGAAAGAATCTTTGTTAGCACCGTTATAGGGTTAAGTGATCCTGTCGACCGATTCATGCTGCACACACCGGCTCTGTTGTTGCCATTGCATTTTTTTTTCCAGAGAAAATATATTTTGAAACATCCGATAGGAACTATACAACTAGAATGACTAGTCCAAGAGGCCAGTCTCCCCGCTTTTCTCCTCTTGACTGACCGGTTTCCTAATATGTGTGTTGATAAAGAGAGACCGGTCAGTCAAGCGGTGCTCTTTCATCATATGTAGGAAAACTTACATGTTTGCAATAACTGAGCTGGTCTGTATTTTCCACAGCCCCCCTGGTTTGCATGAATCAACCGCACGTTCCCTGTGCCTCCTTTTATAATGTACATGGATTTAAGTTTCACCATCCTCGTTCAAACTAACATACCTGTGTATCTCATCACTGGTAAAACAAAGCAAAGAAGATTTTTAGAAGGGTTTTTCTTACGATGAAATATTACAATTCTTCTTATGCAAAAGATCAAACCATATTTTTTTTCCACAAATGCTCCCTAACAGAGCTGTGGAGTCTGAGTTGGAATCAGAGTAATGTCTGAGTTGGAGCTTTGGCTTGCCGACTCCACAGCTAACATCCACCAAAAGTGTTAATGAGAAGGCTCTTTTTAGTGCAATAATTTTTATTGGCTCGGTTTACAATAGCAGTTGTGCAGTGGGACTGAGCATGACCCCCAACATAGGTGATATGGGGGGGACATTCTAAGATTGGTCACCTTTACTGATGTGTAACAGCAATGTTTAGACACAGGAGCGTTTTATAAAAACAATTCAGATTGAAAATGTTTTCATTTTGCGCGAAGTAACTCAAAAAATGTCATCCGAGTGCCAAAATGTTGGCAACATGACAATCATTTCAATGTCAAATTTGTCTTGTTTTTTCTGTGTGAGCCACCTCTAATTTTGAGTTAGGTTGATAAAACATATTGCCATCAAGGCCTTGGGGTTTGTAAATATAAAAGTTAAAGATCAATAAAACAGGTAATACAGCATATTTACTCTTTTTTTTTATTTCTAATTTTTTCACACTTTTTTTTTCTTTTTATTTTCCGTACGTGATTATGGGGCCTGCCATCATACTTGAGCTTTTAATTGCATTTAGAGATTTGCTTAGCCACACACACATGGACATATAAAATCTATAAACATAGGATGTTCAATGACTTCTTTACGTGAATCTCGTAGGTACTCTCGTGATTACAGATAAGTGAATCCGAGGTTCGGTGTTTGTACCAAACACAGATTTTTCATAAAAAACAGAGTTCGGATTTGGAGTTCCAGTGCTTTACGCATGAACACCACTCACGCGAGCATCGCTGGGCTCGGGTACGCTCAGTGCTTTAATCGTCTCAGTGTTTGATCGGCTCACACTGGGGGTGACAACAGCGTTATCTGATGTAGTATGCACCAAACAAAAAATGAATAAAATGAAAAAAAAAAAAAATACACCCACCTTCCCTCAGAAGTGATCTGTTTATGGCTGGCTGTGTGTGGGCAGAGGATCGAATTACCCTGTAAGTAACTTCTTTTGGGGTTCAGGTCAAGTACGTGTCCCAAATCTTAATTTAACGTTCGGCTGTACCCGCTGAACAAACTTCCACAGGTCCGCTCATCTCTATTCATGATATGTGGAGAAATTATTGTGCAGGGAGGGAATTAGAATGAGCTGGGATCAACAAGCTGTTGTGTGGTTGATTGTGTGTTACCTGTAGGTGTTATCTTTCATTGTAATCCTGGCTGTGGTAAGATGGCTACTAAAACGTGATTTGAAAACAGGAAGTGGTGGTGTAGCGCCCCTGAGCTACTCAGGAGTCAGACACTACTAGGAACTGCATCCTCACCAGGATACAGAGCCTACCCCCTAGGACCTGGAACACCAGTGCCAGCAACACCCACACACACCAAAATCCCAGTTTCCACTCCACACCACGGGTTATTGGCTAGTCGGACACAAGGCGATGGCCACCTAGAGGGTGGGACCAGACCAGAGAGGCTAAACAGCCTGGTGGGAGGGGACAGTAGGCAGTAAGAAGTGAGAAGTGAAAGTGAGGAGAGGTGCCTGAGAGCTGGGTCATGTAATGGTGACCTGGGGTCACAGCAGGGTGGTCGCTAGGGCAGGTACACTCGAGTACCGCTGGGACCAGAGCACCGACTGGGCACAGGGCCCTAGGTCAGATTTCAGTTTCATACTGTCTGGCAAATACCTGCAGAGTGAGGGGATCTTCACGGACCTCACTGACCCACAGATCGGGGGCACCAGCAGTAAAGCAAGGATCAGGGTTCAGGACACAGACCAGCCCTACAGGGTCCATGCTGCCCGCCGTACGGACAAGGAGACTGCCACAAAAGGGACAGTCGGGCACTAAACGCTCCACGTTAGGGGACCCAACTACCCTGTGGTGCTGGAGACAGAGCAACAGAGTCCTCAACTGGCACTGGAACTTCAGGGACCTGAACCAGCCGTCCGAGGGTTAAGAGTGAGTAGAGACTGTTAATTACAACCCACGGTGTGGCCTCCCTTATTACGTCATCATACATCTTCTGGGCTCAGCCCTACCTGCGGAGGTCCTACCAACACAGCTGCCAGTACCACCAGCTCTAGAGATGATCAACTCAGCAGCGGCAGTTCCACCATCTTAACCGCAACCCGCAGGTGGCGTCACACAAATTACTTTAATCTCCCCTGTAAATACTCCCCATTAACACTAGAACTACTGAGGTAGTCATTTTGAGTACTTTGCCCCATGTATTTCTATATAGGTGTCACGAGTCCAGTAGTTCTAGTGTTAAAAAGCACCCAGGACACTGGACCGGGCAACTGCCACCAAAGTGACATTCCCCAGTGATACAGTGCCCGGGACCAAGTACCCCATTCCCTGGGTAACACAGTGGCCGAATATAAAAGCTCCCTCACATATTGGACTAAAGTTGGCTAAGCCACCACCGATACTAGTGGAAAGGGCTAACACTTGTGCAAGAGGGCCTCCTGATTCTTCCCTGCCAGATGGAGAGAAGGAAATTCAATAGCTTATCCTTTTATTATCTGTAGAGATAAGCCTCTGCTAGAGGAGTCTGGTAGCTGCTCTAATGGAAAACCATAGGAGCACTTAGCTGAGACAGCATTCTTGTGTATCTGGAAGTCTAGGTGACATGGCTGTTGGCCGCCAGTTATCTAATATGTATTGGAGCCTTTAGGCTCCATGTCCAGAATGAAAATTGCAAGATTTTAGTTATTAAATATAGATCATGAAAATTAAAACATCACCCCAAAAATATTTGTTTAAAAATTTGAATAATACCAAAGGGTTGTAGTCTTTAAGCAAAGTGGACCCCAAATAATTGTAGACATGTAAAATAACTCCCTTAATCCAACATCGACTCGCCTCCACTTCTTTTTCAGTCTTCGTGTTTTGGCTGCAGCAGATATGTCACATCGTCACTTATCATTCCTGCAGTCAATCGCTAAGCTCAGTGGCTCTGTTGATGTAGATGGCATGTGGAAAACCTATTCAAGTCATTTTCTGATGCCACATGCCTGTCAATTGTCATATGGTACAGGATACATTTACACAATTAACCCGCAATTCTTCTGTTAGTTATTTAGTTTAGTTTAAAAATCACAAGTGCTTGTGTTGAATGACCATATTGCCCTCCGTGAGTCTCTGCTTTTCAGGGTAAAGGCCTTGAAATAATTTTCTTAAAGAGATTGTGATCAGCTCTCAATCGCTGGGGGTCCAACTCCAGGGACCCCTACTGATTCTGATAAATGGGGTTTTGAAGAACCCCATGGGAATGTGTAATGAGATGTACAACACTTCCCATGTTCCCCCTTCAAGACACAAGTACTGTTATAATATGTAATGTGTATTGTGGCATGTGTTTATTAGTGAGAGTGTATTTTGTCTGACTGTAGGTAGTTAGGCTGGTATCAGACGTCCGTCTTTAATCAGGTACAAGCCACATGCATGGGTATGGTCATATGTGTGTCATGCATGTGTTACACAGGTGACATCTGTGTTAGCATACATGTGACATCAGTGTGACACGTACCGGACAAAACACGTGTCTTTGAAACAAAAAGATTTTCTATATTCACCTGTATCCAACACTGCTGTCTTCTGCTCTGCTGTCTCCTGCTTCTGACCCCCACTAATTATGCTCATTGAATATTCACTGCACCTCGGCCTGTAAGCAGGAGCATTGCCGGGGACAGCATCGCCAGTAACAGTTGAGTATCCAGCAAGCAGTGTGTATGTGCAGTGACGTCCAGGAGGTCATTGGAGTTCCGAATTAACTCTGATGACCTCCTGATGACATTCCCTCGACACCCGCACTACAGCAGGTGTCACAACGGTGACTTCATGGCTTCAGGGTTCATTAGACTTCATTGGGAATTCGGATGACCTCCTGGACGTCACTGTCACCGGCGATGCTGTCCCCAGCTATGCTCCTGCTTCCAGATCCTCAGTGCAGTGAATAATCAATGAACATAATTAGCGGGGGTCGGAAACAAGTGACATCAGAGCCGAAGAAAGTAGGGCTGGATACAATGTAAATATAGAAAATATTTTTATTTCAAAGACACATGTTTTCTCCGGTACGTGTCACACTGATCACATCAGGGTGTGGTCCATGTGACACCTGTGCTGCCGGAGAAAAAACGGACATGTCTTCATGTGTATATGCGGGGCCACAAGGGGTCCCACGGTCTGCGTGAAAACATGGATGTGTGTAACTACAGAGAATAACATTGGTACGTGTGGCATCCGTGTTAAAAACCGATGTCACACGTACGTGAAACACGAATGTCTGAAACCAGCCTTAGGGTTTTTGTTTGGGACTCGTCCAGAGTCAGAGGCGCTAGAGTGAAGGGACATACATTTACTCTTAGGAGATCAGGTAGAGTCCATCATGCAATAGAAGCAGACGTAAGGTATTACTAAGATATTATAGAGCCGCATGATGTGACTGTCTTTGACTTGAGGAGCCCGATACAGAGGATATTGAGATACTGAACATGGGGAAGCTAGATACAATTGACCAAAGGACAGAGTGATTGGTGACGGGTCCTGGACCAGGACACTTAGCAGTACAGCCCTGAGTTTCTAACTCAGAGAGGTAACTGGCCAGGATGGAACAGAGAACGTGAGACTAAGAGAGTGCCCCAGGTGAGCGTTCCAAAGCATCAGAAGTATAGAAGTTAATTATCGGCTATATTGACAAACTAATCCTTTCAAGAGGGAAAAAGATGTGGAATAGTGTGTTGAGAATAGGACTCTCACTGACTATACTGTGGTAAAGGCAGGTGAAAAGTGAAACAGCGTTAAAGTGAGCTATGGGAAAGGAATTGCGACTGTGTGTGCAATTGCTCTGCATTGTGAATAGAGTTGAGCGCGGTTCGTGGTTCGTGGTTCTCCAGTTCTAGGCTCGAGTGATTTTTGGGCTGTTCGAGATCGAACTAGAACTCGAGCTTTTTGCTAAAAGCTCGATAGTTCTAGATACGTTCGAGAACGGTTCTAGCAGCAAAAAGCAGGGCTTTTTACAGCTACAGTGAGCAGGAGCCATCGCTGGCAGCCTGCCACAAGCTGGTAACCAAGATAAACATCGGGTATCCAAGCAAAGCGCTTTGGTTAGTAACCCGATGTTTATCTTAGTTACGTGCAGGAAGCCCACACTTTCCCGCTCAGCTCGCTCCACCCCCTCCTGCCCGCGGCATGTACACATACATACACATACACAAACACACACACACACACACATCCGCCCGCCCGCCCGCTCGCTCGCTCGCTCGGCTTACCTGCGGTGATGAAGTCCCGCCATCCCGACCTCAGCGCTGTCACTGTCCTCCATGGCCGCCGCTTGTCACATCACCTATCGCTTCCGACCCGAGACTGACACTGGCGGTGACGTCACGGACCTCTCGCGATACTTGATGTGAAGGCGCCGGTCATTGACCTCAGTGACAGGGGCTGTCAGTGTGCTGGAGATCAGCGCAGGTAATGTACCTCACTGACAGCAGCACTTGTCACCCCCCTGCAGTGACCTGGGCTGACCCATTGATGTTAGCTCAGGTCACTGCACTGCTCTCCCAGCCAATGGGGAACATCCTGCTCTTCATTGACTGGGACAGTGTGCATCGTCATGGCAACCCCTTGGATTACACCAGACCTGGATTTGTTTTTCAATCTAATAAATTGGTTAAAGAGGGAATGTTTTGGGGAGTGTTTTTTCAAATAAAAATGTGTTTGTCGTCTATTTTTTTTTTATTACTGACTGGGTTGGTGATGTCGGGTATCTGATAGACGCCTGACCTCACCAACCCCAGGGCTTGATGCCAGGTGACATTACACATCTGGTATTAACCCCAAATATTACCCCGTTTGCCACCGCACCAGGGCGCGGGATGAGCTGGGGCGAAGCACCAGGATTGGCGCATCTAATGGATGTGCCACTTCTGGGGCGGCTGCGGCCTGCTATTTTTAGGCTGGGGAGATTCCAATAACCATGGACCTCCCTAGTCTGAGAATATCAGGCCCCAGCTGTCTGCTTTACCTTGGCTGGTGATCCAATTTTGGGGGACCCCTACGTGGTATTTTTTTTTAATTATTTATTTAATTTAAAATAACAGCGTGGGGTGCCCTCAGTTTTGGATTACCAGCCAAGGTGAGGTTGCCAGCTGTGGTCTGCAGGCTGCAGCCGTCTGCTTTACCCTAGCTGGCTACAAAACTAGGGGGAACCCTATGTCATTTTTTTTTCATTTTTTTGGCTAAATACAAAGCTAAGCACCCCTTAGTGCCACATGAAAGGTACCAAAGGGTGTTCCACTTTTTCTCCATTTTTTTCTCCACTTTCTCTCCACTTTTTCTCCACTTTTTCTCCATTTTTTTCTCCACTTATTCTCCACTTTTTCTCCTCTTATTCTCCACTTTTTCTCCACTTTTTCTCCACTTTTTCTCCTCTTATTCTCCACTTTTTCTCCACTTTTTCTCCACTTTTTCTCCATTTTTTTCTCCACTTTCTCCACTTTTTCTCCACTTTTTTCTCCACTTTTTCTCCTCTTATGCTCCACTTTTTCTCCTCTTAATCTCCACTTTTTCTCCACTTTTTCTCCACTTTTTCTCCACTTTTTTCTCCACTTTTTCTCCTCTTATGCTCCACTTTTTCTCCACTTTTTCTCCACTTTTTCTCCACTTTTTCTCCTCTTAATCTCCACTTTTTCTCCACTTTTTCTCCACTTTTTCTCCACTTTTTTCTCCACTTTTTCTCCTCTTATGCTCCACTTTTTCTCCACTTTTTCTCCACTTTTTCTCCACTTTTTCTCCACTTTTTCTCCACTTTTTCTCCACTTTTTCTCCTCTTAATCTCCACTTTTTCTCCTCTTATGCTCCACTTTTTCTCCACTTTTTCTCCACTTTTTCTCCACTTTTTCTCCACTTTTTCTCCACTTTTTCTCCACTTTTTTCTCCACTTTTTCTCCTCTTATGCTCCACTTTTTCTCCACTTTTTCTCCACGTTTTCTCCACGTTTTCTCCACGTTTTCTCCACTTTTTTCTCCACTTTTTCTCCTCTTATGCTCCACTTTTTCTACACTTTTTCTCCACTTTTTCTCCTCTTAATCTCCACTTTTTCTCCACTTTTTCTCCACTTTTTCTCCACTTTTTCTCCACTTTTTCTCCACTTTTTCTCCACTTTTTCTCCACTTTTTTCTCCACTTTTTCTCCACTTTTTCTCCTCTTATGCTCCACTTTTTCTCCACTTTTTCTCCACTTTTTCTCCACTTTTTCTCCTCTTATGCTCCACTTTTTCTCCACTTTTTCTCCACTTTTTCTCCACTTTTTCTCCTCTTATGCTCCACTTTTTCTCCACTTTTTCTCCTCTTATTCTCCACTTTTTCTCCACTTTTTCTCCACTTTTTCTCCACTTTTTCTCCACTTTTTCTCCACTTTTTCTCCACTTTTTCTCCTCTTAATCTCCACTTTTTCTCCACTTTTTCTCCACTTTTTCTCCACTTTTTTCTCCACTTTTTCTCCTCTTATGCTCCACTTTTTCTCCACTTTTTCTCCACTTTTTCTCCACTTTTTCTCCACTTTTTCTCCACTTTTTCTCCTCTTAATCTCCACTTTTTCTCCTCTTATGCTCCACTTTTTCTCCACTTTTTCTCCACGTTTTCTCCACGTTTTCTCCACTTTTTTCTCCACTTTTTCTCCTCTTATGCTCCACTTTTTCTCCACTTTTTCTCCACTTTTTCTCCACTTTTTCTCCACTTTTTCTCCACTTTTTCTCCACGTTTTCTCCACGTTTTCTCCACGTTTTCTCCACTTTTTCTCCACGTTTTCTCCACTTTTTTCTCCACTTTTTCTCCTCTTATGCTCCACTTTTTCTCCACTTTTTCTCCACTTTTTCTCCACTTTTTCTCCACTTTTTCTCCTCTTATGCTCCACTTTTTCTCCACTTTTTCTCCACTTTTTCTCCTCTTATGCTCCACTTTTTCTCCACTTTTTCTCCACTTTTTCTCCACTTTTTCTCCACTTTTTCTCCTCTTATGCTCCACTTTTTCTCCACTTTTTCTCCACTTTTTCTCCACTTTTTCTCCTCTTATGCTCCACTTTTTCTCCACTTTTTCTCCACTTTTTCTCCACTTTTTCTCCACTTTTTTCTCCACTTTTTCTCCTCTTATGCTCCACTTTTTCTCCACTTTTTCTCCACTTTTTCTCCACTTTTTCTCCACTTTTTCTCCACGTTTTCTCCACTTTTTTCTCCACTTTTTCTCCTCTTATGCTCCACTTTTTCTCCACTTTTTCTCCTCTTAATCTCCACTTTTTCTCCACTTTTTCTCCACTTTTTCTCCTCTTATGCTCCACTTTTTCTCCACTTTTTCTCCACTTTTTCTCCACTTTTTCTCCACTTTTTCTCCACTTTTTCTCCACTTTTTTCTCCACTTTTTTCTCCACTTTTTCTCCTCTTATGCTCCACTTTTTCTCCACTTTTTCTCCACTTTTTCTCCACGTTTTCTCCACGTTTTCTCCACGTTTTCTCCACTTTTTCTCCACTTTTTCTCCACTTTTTCTCCACTTTTTCTCCACTTTTTCTCCACTTTTTTCTCCACTTTTTTCTCCACTTTTTCTCCTCTTATGCTCCACTTTTTCTCCACTTTTTCTCCTCTTAATCTCCACTTTTTCTCCACTTTTTCTCCACTTTTTCTCCACTTTTTCTCCACTTTTTCTCCACTTTTCTCCACTTTTTTCTCCACTTTTTTCTCCACTTTTTCTCCTCTTATGCTCCACTTTTTCTCCACTTTTTCTCCACTTTTTCTCCACTTTTTCTCCTCTTATGCTCCACTTTTTCTCCACTTTTTCTCCACTTTTTCTCCTCTTATGCTCCACTTTTTCTCCACTTTTTCTCCACTTTTTTCTCCACTTTTTCTCCTCTTATGCTCCACTTTTTCTCCACTTTTTCTCCACTTTTTCTCCACTTTTTCTCCTCTTATGCTCCACTTTTTCTCCACTTTTTCTCCACTTTTTCTCCATTTTTTTCTCCACTTATTCTCCACTTTTTCTCCTCTTATTCTCCACTTTTTTCTCCACTTTTTTCTCCACTTTTTCTCCTCTTATGCTCCACTTTTTCTCCACTTTTTCTCCACTTTTTCTCCACTTTTTCTCCACTTTTTCTCCACTTTTTCTCCTCTTATGCTCCACTTTTTCTCCACTTTTTCTCCACTTTTTCTCCACTTTTTCTCCTCTTATGCTCCACTTTTTCTCCACTTTTTCTCCTCTTAATCTCCACTTTTTCTCCTCTTATGCTCCACTTTTTCTCCACTTTTTCTCCACTTTTTCTCCTCTTATGCTCCACTTTTTCTCCACTTTTTCTCCACTTTTTTCTCCACTTTTTCTCCTCTTATGCTCCACTTTTTCTCCACTTTTTCTCCACTTTTTCTCCACTTATGCTCCACTTTTTCTCCACTTTTTCTCCACTTTTTTCTCCACTTTTTCTCCTCTTAATCTCCACTTTTTCTCCACTTTTTCTCCACTTTTTCTCCACTTTTTTCTCCACTTTTTTCTCCACTTTTTTCTCCACTTTTTCTCCACTTTTTCTCCTCTTATGTTCCACTTATTCTCCACGTTTTCTCCACTTTTTTCTCCACTTTTTCTCCTCTTATGCTCCACTTTTTCTCCACTTTTTCTCCACTTTTTCTCCACTTTTTCTCCACTTTTTCTCCTCTTATGCTCCACTTTTTCTCCACTTTTTCTCCACTTTTTCTCCTCTTATGCTCCACTTTTTCTCCACTTTTTCTCCACTTTTTCTCCACTTTTTCTCCACTTTTTCTCCTCTTATGCTCCACTTTTTCTCCACTTTTTCTCCACTTTTTCTCCACTTTTTCTCCTCTTATGCTCCACTTTTTCTCCACTTTTTCTCCACTTTTTCTCCACTTTTTCTCCACTTTTTTCTCCACTTTTTCTCCTCTTATGCTCCACTTTTTCTCCACTTTTTCTCCACTTTTTCTCCACTTTTTCTCCACTTTTTCTCCACGTTTTCTCCACTTTTTTCTCCACTTTTTCTCCTCTTATGCTCCACTTTTTCTCCACTTTTTCTCCTCTTAATCTCCACTTTTTCTCCACTTTTTCTCCACTTTTTCTCCTCTTATGCTCCACTTTTTCTCCACTTTTTCTCCACTTTTTCTCCACTTTTTCTCCACTTTTTCTCCACTTTTTCTCCACTTTTTTCTCCACTTTTTTCTCCACTTTTTCTCCTCTTATGCTCCACTTTTTCTCCACTTTTTCTCCACTTTTTCTCCACGTTTTCTCCACGTTTTCTCCACGTTTTCTCCACGTTTTCTCCACTTTTTCTCCACTTTTTCTCCACTTTTTCTCCACTTTTTCTCCACTTTTTTCTCCACTTTTTTCTCCACTTTCTCTCCTCTTATGCTCCACTTTTTCTCCACTTTTTCTCCTCTTAATCTCCACTTTTTCTCCACTTTTTCTCCACTTTTTCTCCACTTTTTCTCCACTTTTTCTCCACTTTTCTCCACTTTTTTCTCCACTTTTTTCTCCACTTTTTCTCCTCTTATGCTCCACTTTTTCTCCACTTTTTCTCCACTTTTTCTCCACTTTTTCTCCTCTTATGCTCCACTTTTTCTCCACTTTTTCTCCACTTTTTCTCCTCTTATGCTCCACTTTTTCTCCACTTTTTCTCCACTTTTTTCTCCACTTTTTCTCCTCTTATGCTCCACTTTTTCTCCACTTTTTCTCCACTTTTTCTCCACTTTTTCTCCTCTTATGCTCCACTTTTTCTCCACTTTTTCTCCACTTTTTCTCCATTTTTTTCTCCACTTATTCTCCACTTTTTCTCCTCTTATTCTCCACTTTTTTCTCCACTTTTTTCTCCACTTTTTCTCCTCTTATGCTCCACTTTTTCTCCACTTTTTCTCCACTTTTTCTCCACTTTTTCTCCACTTTTTCTCCACTTTTTCTCCTCTTATGCTCCACTTTTTCTCCACTTTTTCTCCACTTTTTCTCCACTTTTTCTCCTCTTATGCTCCACTTTTTCTCCACTTTTTCTCCTCTTAATCTCCACTTTTTCTCCTCTTATGCTCCACTTTTTCTCCACTTTTTCTCCACTTTTTCTCCTCTTATGCTCCACTTTTTCTCCACTTTTTCTCCACTTTTTTCTCCACTTTTTCTCCTCTTATGCTCCACTTTTTCTCCACTTTTTCTCCACTTTTTCTCCACTTATGCTCCACTTTTTCTCCACTTTTTCTCCACTTTTTTCTCCACTTTTTCTCCTCTTAATCTCCACTTTTTCTCCACTTTTTCTCCACTTTTTCTCCACTTTTTTCTCCACTTTTTTCTCCACTTTTTTCTCCACTTTTTCTCCACTTTTTCTCCTCTTATGTTCCACTTATTCTCCACTTTTTCTCCACTTTTTCTCTACTTTTTCTATGGTCGGTCTACCCATTAGCTCTGCCATGCATAGTGTAGCTCTACACCTACTGCACATGTTACTTTATGATTGACATCTCTTTCGTACCAGAGCTGTCTAAGTCTACTCTGACCCCATATTTGTCATTACTATATTGTCCTTGTACTGTATTATGACATTTGTATCATGTGTTTCATTTCTTGCTGTGTTGCAATTTTTTTGCTGCATCCCAATTGTACCTCTACATTGTTCGAGTTTATGTTATTGTTCTCTCACTCTTATGTGATACTGATTATTGTCATTTTTCATGATTACATGCAGATAAGTCCAATCTGACGAAGGCTCAGGCCGAAACGTCATTTGTAACTTGTTTTGGACAAAAACATATATGCTTATGAAAAAAAAATTTTCTTAATACGGACCAATAAAGAGTGATTTTGCATTACTATCCGTTGTGACTTACTGACTTAGTCTGGGAGATATAGAGTGCCGAGGTTACTCACTAATTTTATCTATTATTACCTCTGAGCACCTATATACCAGTGAGCAGAGCTTCCTCTACAGTAGTTCTCCTGATTAGGCATGCCCTTACCTCATGAGCAGGGCATTGCAGCTTTGGTAGCAACCATTACGACATGGACTCTGCTGCTGTGGACCCGGGGAGAGTGAGTGCAGATTCATTGCACCCACACTCCTCACATGAAGGGTCCGCACTCCTAGAAAATGGGGGATACGTTCCCTGAGTGTCTCCCCCCCATATTCTAGACGGTCCAGAGTCGTCGTGGGACCCCTTTATTTTTTTTCTTACAATAAATTGGTGAAAGAGGAAATGTTTTGGGGACTGTTTTTTCAAATAAATTTCTTTTGTCGATTTTTTTGTTTTTGTTAGTACTGACAGTTTATGATGTTGGGTATCTAATAGACGCCATGACATCACAAACTGCTGGGCTTGATCTCAGGTGACTTTACAGCTAGTATCAACCCGATTTATTACCCCGTTTGCCACTGCACCAGGGCACGGGATGAGCTGGGGTGAAGCGCCAGGATTGGCGCATCTAGTGGATGCGCCACGTCTGGGGTGCCTGCGGCCTGCTATTTTTAGGCTGTGAAGGCCCAATAACTATGGACCTTCCCACCCTGAGAATACCAGACCACAGCTGTCCGCTTTACCTTGGCTGGTGATCCAATTTGGGGGGTCCCCTACTTTTATTGTGTAATTATTAATATTTATAAAATAATTATAAAAAAGAGCCTGAGGGGACCTCCACATTGGATCCCCAACCACGGTAAAGCTGCCAGCTGTGGTTTTCAGGCTACAGCCGTCTGCTTTACCCTAGCTGGCTATCAAAAATGGGGGGACCCAACGTAATTTTTTTTTTTTAACTATTTTTTAAATAGAAAAAATTAATGGGCTTCCCTGTATTTTGATTGCCAACCAAGGTAACGGCAGGCAGATGGGGGTGGCAACCCATAGCTGTCTGCTTTATCTGCGCTGAGAATCAAAAATACCGCAGAGCGCTACGTCATTTTTTTAAAGATTTATTTTTACAGCACTGTGATGTCCAGCAATCAAAATACAGGGAAGCCCATTTTATTTTTAGTTATTTAAATAAATAATTAAAAAAAATATATGTTAGCTCCCACTGCATTTTTTGTATTGCTAGCTAAGGGTAATCCAAGCAGCTACTGGCTGCTAACCCCCACTGCTTGGTGTTACCTTCACTGGCAATGGAAAATCCAGGGAAGCATTTTTTTTTTTTTTTGCCAAAAAGCTACAAAAAAAGGACGTGAGCTTCGCCATATTTTTGTATGCTAGCCAGGTATAGCAGGCAGGTGCTGGAAGAGTTGGATACAGCGCCAGAAGATGGCGCTTCTATGAAAATGCCATTTTCTGAGGTGGCTGCAGACTGCAATTCGCAGCAGTGGGGCCCAGAAAGCTCAGGCCAACCGGTGGTGCGGATTCCAATCCCAGCTGCCTAGTTGTACCTGGCTGGACACAAAAATGGGGCAAAGCCTACGTCATTTGTTTTCTAATTATTTCATGAAATTCATGAAATAATAAAAAAAGGGCTTCCCTTTATTTTTGGTTCCCAGCCGGGTACAAATAGGCAACTGGGGGTTGGGGGCAGCCGTACCTGCCTGCTGTACCTGGCTAGCATACAAAAATATGGCGAAGCCACATAATTTTTTCAGGGGGCAAAAAACTTCTGCATACAGTCCTGGATGGAGTATGCTGAGCCTTGTAGTTCTGCAGCTGCTGTCTGTCTGTATGGAGAAGAGCAGACAGCAGCTGCAGAACTACAAGGCTCAGCATACTCCATCCAGGACTGTATGCAGAAGTTTTTTGCCCACCAAAAAAATGACGTGGGCTTCGCCATATTTTTGTATGCTAGCCAGGTACAGCTGGCAGCCACGGGCTGCCTCCAACCCCCAGTTGCCTATTTGTACCCGGCTGGGAACCAAAAATATAGGGAAGCCCGTTTTTTTTAATTATTTCACTTATTTCATGAAATAATTAAAAAAACAAATGACGTGGGCTTCGCCCTATTTTTGTGTCCAGCCGGGTACAACTAGGCAGCTGGGGATTGGAATCCGCAGCACAGGTTAGCCCGAGGTTTGTGGGCGCCTCTGCTGCGGATTTCAGTCCGCAGCCGTCCCAGAAAATGGCGCTCTCATAGAAGCGCCATCATCTGGCGCTGTATCCAACTCTTCCAACAGCCCTGGAGCCGGGTGGCTTGTTGGGTAATCATGAGTTAATACTGGCTTTGTTTTACCAGCCAGTATTAAGCCAGAGATTCTTAATGTCAGGCACGTTTGACCCGGCCATTAAGAATCTCCAATAAAGGGTTAAAAAAAGACACCACACAGAGAAAAAATACTTTAATAGAAATAAATACACAGACACATTAGAGACTCCATCTTTATTACCCCTGTTAGCCCTCCACGATCCTGCTCTTCTGTCTTCTTTCTTTCTAGTGTAGTAGTAGTGACGATTGTAGTGAGGGGCATCACTTGGGGCTGGGGAACCTCCATCCTAACTACAATGCTCACTACAATCGGGAAGCAGCGTGCAGCCTTCACTCCGTGAGTGATCACTGCTGGCTGCTAGCGGTAACGCTGACAGACGCGTTACCATAGCAACGGTGCTCCCGGAGCCGCGGTTAGCGGTGACGTCACCGCTAACTGCATTGCTATGGCAACGGTGATCTCCGTTAATGACCGGCTGTGTCAGCCGGTCCCTAACGGAACGGGGAGTCGACCGTGTGCTAGAGCATGTCGCCGGTACACGGCGATACACATATGTGCACCGTGTACCGGAGAGATGCACTCGCAGGTCCTACATGACGTGTCATAGTCATGTGACCAGTCTGTAGCCAATGAGATAATAGCCACGTGACTGGTCACATGGCTATTTTGACGTCACGATAGGTCCTGCTTCTCTGCTGGCAGTGCAGGTCACCGGGAGGATTCAGCGATCATCGGATGGAATAGCGGCAGGAGACAGAGTGCAGAAGGGATCGCGAGGACCGGTAAGTGTTATGGCAATGTTTATTAACTGTTTGTGTACATTTATAATGCATTTTTATGTGTTTGTGATTGCCTCCCATTATAGCCTATACGTTCGAGTTCGGTTCGTCGAACGTTCGACGAACCGAACTCGAACGGGACCCCCGTTCGGCGAACCGGCCTCGAGCCGAACCGGGACCGGTTCGCTCATCTCTAATTGTGAAGGAAACTTTTTTTATGCTGTGTACCCACTATCTACTGTACATAATCCCCACCAAATTACGGTTTAGTAAAACGTTTATTTTTGATTGGTGGTCTCTCATTGAACTGTTAAACATCTGGTACTGGCCAGCCCAAGTCAACGGCATCATGTGGCCTGCAAGGCCCCATAGCGCAAGTCCACGCACTCAGCCAGGACCTCCACCTTTATGTAATGTGCCAGGGCGTCAGATGAGTATCCCATCCACAGCTACCACCCTGCGACACCTTCCAAATGGATTAGGAGTCGATAGTGTGCATCTTCTCTCTATTCATATGGGAACGCCGGGTATAGCTGAGTTGAGCGTTCTGCTGGTCTTTGGCACTCTCAATAAGAAAGAATGGAAAGGAGGTATGTATGATCGAATAATACTCCATTCAATCAGGGCTGTCCAGAGCCCCACTCTCGGCATCAGTGGGGCTTCCATTACCCAGACCTCCAGGGATCGGGGATAAATTCCAAACTTGGGAAAACCCCTATAACTGATTTAGCACAAATACAACGTCTCTTTTGCATTTTCTGGGTGGGAGTGGAATACGTGTTCAACATCTATAGTACAACCATAATTGCATTTGTGTCCTGTCTTTAGTAAATGCTCATGGCCAGTCAACAGTCTTGAAAGTTTGCATGAGGACATATTTCTATAAGGCAGTGTACTTCGTAGAAATCAATAGCGAGTCCCAGAGCAGGCCTTATCATGTCATACATTTTCATAATATTGCATTTTTGCATAACTCCCTTGGATTACTGCAAACACAATATTGGTATAGCATCACTGTGCCTAAAAACTCTACAAACCAGGATCAGTCCATTTAGAAAATAAGTCTGGTTATAACCATTTGTTTTGATATGTCATTTTAATACATTTGACAAGTTCAACATAATCTTGACATTTCTAATGATCCATCTGTTAGTTATATGAATATGTAAATGAGTATAATTATAGTCACTGATATCCTGCTTGCTGAAAGGCAAATTTATACATTAGCCATTACATTTACAAATGGATACTTGTATGATTGACATTTCAGGCTGCAGTTTTAAAATCTTCAGTTGCTAAGGACTTCTGCAGCATGTGGACGAGATGTGCAAATCTGCATGGGAAATGCCTTTATTTTTGGAGTAGGGCTTATATTTCAAGCATACGCCAATAATTCTGTAAAATCATGCTTGGGTTTATTTTTTGGATAGGTCTTACTTTCGTGGAAATTGTGTGTGTGTGTGTGTGTGTGTGTGTGTGTGTGTGTGTGTGTGTATATATACATATATATCATATATTACTATTCGCTAATGAAATCGTCATCTTGTGAAAAATAACTTTCACTCTCACTCCAATACAGTTGTTTTATTGAAAATGTGCTTTAACCAGCTGTATTACCTTCACATAGGGCTAAATAATAAAATAAATACTCTGTCATCCGGCAACCAAACACAGTCAATGGTGCAGATTTACTATTCCCGTGAAACAGACTGTGTAAACTTAGACTATACAATTATGTGTATACATTTATTTTATTATTTTTTATTTTTTTTTAGACTTTATAGTCTAACTTTATACCAGCTATTACTTTGCTTACTCTTAGAACACTTTTTAAGTCAAAAATCTAGAACACACCTAAAGTGATTTTGGTGAATTTTACAAGCATAGTGACACCTGCTATAGGTGAAAAGTGATCTCACAAATAAAATGACATGCTCAATCTAGGACAGAATTCTGGAGCATTTTGTTAGTAAATTTCCCCTAGTGTCCATGCACCTCCAAATAAGACCTTTTAGCAAGTTTTTCATGTTGAACTGAACACATAGTGTAATAGATGCTACAGAGTAAAAAAATAATATATATATACACATACACAAGATATATATTTAATTTTTTTAAAGGTCCAATTGGATGTTGTCAGACAGTTTTCACGTAGTGAGAGTTACACACCTCCAATGATGCTGACCAATCATTAGTGTGCTGCCTAGGTTTATGGAGTACTCGCTGGGGAAATGTCACTTGGTGGCCGTTGCCCAGTTCCGTGTCCTGGGTGCTTTTTAAAAGGGGTATATTTATAGGGAAATTTAAAGTTTATAACGTGATGCCACTTGCGGTTTGCGGATATGTGGATGGAGCCGCCGTTGCAGAGTTCTCACTACTGGGGCTGGTGTTGTGGCAGCCTGGATGTTAGGCCCTCCGCAAGCAGGGCCAGGCCCCAGAGGATAGGGGATGTAGATGGGTGCATAAAAAAGGTTGGCCACACAAGGGGGTTGCAGTGTAACTGGTTCCTTTACTCACAGTCAGATGGAAACTGGTCACCCGAGAAAGGCTGTTCTTGACCGCTGGTCCCCTTAGTTCCAGTGCCGGTTTAGTGACCCGGTGGCTTCTTTCACCTGCACCTGTCTTTGGTTGGTGGGTCCCCGTGGCTTGGAGCGTCCCCTCCTGGTAGTATCTCAGCGGTAGTCCGTAGGACGGTAGCGTGAACCCTGTGGGGTCGGAGTCTCTGGTCCGGTTCCCCGGTTCTCCCTTTGCTACTGAGTTCCAAACTTCAAGGTCAGTGAGGTCCTTGAAGTTCCCCTCACTGTGCAGATTTTATCAGGCCTCCCTGGAGCGTTTGCCTGACCTAGGATTCTGTACACAGTCGGTGCTATGGTTCCGGGAGCACTGCACCCGTACTCCACCGGCAACCAAATGCCTGGGCCCTCAGGTTACCGTCATACTCCTGTGAGTGCTTCACTCGCTCTCGCCGTCCGTCCGTCACCGACGACTCTCTCTACTCCACTGTCTTGTCTGACTGTCCACTGTCTTGTCTGACTGTCCACTGTCTGCCTCTCCCACCTGTCATCTAGTGGACTGGATTGGCTCGACCTCTAAGTGGTCATCCATTAAGTCCTACCCAAGTCTGCCACCAGTCTATGGGGAATTTGGGGATAAAACAGGGATTAACTGGAATGTTTTTGTTGTTACCGGCACTGGTCTTCTGGGTCCCTGGGGGTAGGCCCTGCATCCTGGTGGGATGCATTACCTTGTTGCTCCCTGATGGCTTTAGGGGCGCTACTTTAGCAGGCATGAATACTCAAAGGAAAGAATACGCCCACCCACCCCCCACATAGGTTAGAGCATGTTTCTCCGGTTGTGAGATGTAATGATACAGCCCTGATCTTTGTAATGCCAGCGTCCCTGTGCTGTCCCACTGCCTCCTCCTGGCAAGGACGCCAACGTGCACACCACCGCAGCTTCCCAGCCTCTGTCCCATGTGGGGAGCTCCATCTGTCCTTAGTCACCATGCACCAGGACCTGTGCACATCATGCAGGCCTCCTGGTATGGTTTTTAAGGCATGCACACACTGGCTCCCTCCCTGCCTTTTAAAGGAACCAAACGCACACCCTAAAAGGTTCCCAGCCTATGGCTGGGAGTCTGTCTATTAGGCACCACCCTACAGGGGAAGGTGTCATAATGTGTGCCGCCCCCGCGACAGCCGACGGGCTGCTCGGACCTAGATCCCCTGTGGCTCAAGGGGTCTCCGGATCCGAGGCATGGTCGCACGGCTACCTCGGGAATAAAAAGGGGGATTTGTGTTTTGGGGTGGTGAATGGGATAATGTTCGTGACGCCACCCACGGTGCGTGGTAATGGGAGAGACCACCGCTGCTGTTGGAGAGCCCGGTGACAATGTTGAAGCAGCAGGATGTTTTAACCCCTCCGCCTGGTGTGCCGTTGCCCGGTGATGGATGGAGTGGGGAACCCATCGAGGTGAAGGGATATCGGGTACTCACACAGTCCAAAGTCACTGACGCTAACACCAGGTATACCAAACTCTTGAATGCTCTGTTTTTCTTGTTTGAGCACGCTGGGTCCGTGCTCCTTTGGTGGTGGTGGTTGGTCTGAAGCCTTGTCCTTGGCACTGTGTGTAACTTGGTGGATCCTTTTCGTCTAAGACTACTTGGGTCTCGCTCACATGCGTGGCTAGCAAGGTGAGCCTGCTCTCAGGGTTCATGCTTGGGATTTTCTGGACGATTTTGGGAAATCCTATCCCCCTCTTTGCGCTAGTACCCAGATTCTGGAGCGGGTGGGGTATGGTTCCTGAAGACTCCATTCCCGTCGGGTGAATCACTGGGCTGTGTGAAGCTACTTCCCAGCCTAAGGTCCGTGTACCCCGTTGTGCCCTGGCCCCTGCCCGGTTGTAGCACAAGGCAGCCGGACTGCTCTCTGTAGCAGCACCATACCCCCTGTCACTACCCCCTGCGACCGGGGTTCCAGCTCCTTCTGGCCAGGCCAACGTCTGGCACCTGGGACAGCTACAGGAGCCCAGCTCCACAGCGTGACCTGCACTGTCACCGCTGTCTCACTGCTCAACTCTACTCCACTCAACTACTGACATCTCTGCCCTCCCTTCTCCATTCCCCCATCTGGGTGGCCCTATTCCCCTCAGGCTGCCCAATGGGTGGTTGGTGGGTGTGGTGCAGAGTGTTCCTCAGGATTTATGTACACCTGTTGGTAGCAACACCAAATTGACAGGACCCGTAACCAAGGAGGAGTGGGTACCATGCAGAAGGGCAGATTGCACGGCACCCTTGTGACGACCTGATAGGCCAGGGCGTCACATATGCAATTAGGTTCATAGTGTGCTTGTTCCCGTCAGTACACCAGTCTGCCCACTTTGTCTGTGAACCTGATCCTGTCCTGCCTGTCTCAAGTGGTTCTTCATCCTACCAGGCCACTGCACCTGCTCCATCCTGCCTGCCCTTCAATATCTGCATCCCTGACTCTTGGGTCAGCTGCCGCAGTACCAAGGACTGCCCTGAAGTAGTATTTGGTGTCTATCCGAAGCCCAGTCATTTCTTGCCATGAGAGGCTCTGGTGAAAATTGGATAGAAACTTTGTTACGCCCCTTCAGAGTTAGCCCATGGTGCAGTGGATCCTTGTCAACTTCTGCAACTCACCCTTGCAATGTATAGGCATTGCAATTCATTACACCAGTGATCAGAGTACGAATAGTTAAAGTCCCATACAGGGACTAAGTAAAAAAGTGGAAAACAAAAATGTAAAAATAAAGAGGAAAAAAATATTACACCAATAAACATGACTCGCCCCAGGGCTATGAGGTACTCGGTCCTGGGCCATATATTTACGGGGACTGTTCACTGATTGGCCATTGCCCGGTTCTGTGACCCTGGGGGTCGCTCAAAAAGGGTTATATACAGGTGAATAGTAATAAAGGTTTTGTCGTGACGCCACTTGCGGGTTGTGGCAAGGTAGATGGAGCCGCCACTGCACAGTCTCCCACCGGTGGGGCTGATGTTAATGGCAGCCTGGATGTTGGGCCTTCTGCAAGTAGGGCGAGGCCGCAGGGAGTAGTTGATGGAGTTAAGCACAGAAAGAAGGTAGGCCACACAAGGGATTGCAGTGTAACTGGTTTCTTTACTCACAGCATTGTTATGGCTGGCAACCCGAAGAAGGCTGGTCCTCACCGCTGGTCCCCTTAGTCCCAGTGCTGGTGTGGTAACCTGGTGGCTTCTTTCCCCTGCACTTGTGTCTGGTTGGTGGGTCCCTGTGGCTTGGAGTGTCTGGGGGTCCCCTCCTGGTAGTCTCTCAGTCTTTAGTCCGTACGGCGGGCAGTTTGAACCCTGTAGGGTCAGTGTTCTGTTCCGGTCCCTGGTTCTCCCGTCACTGCTGGTGCCCCCGGACTTTACGGTCAGTGAGATCCTGGATGGTCACCTCACTGTGCAGATTTTATCAGGTCTGCCTGGAGTGTTTGACTGACTTAGAGCTCTGTACCCCGTCAGTGCTATGGTTCCGAGAGTACTCCACCGTACTCCTTCGGCAACCACACGCCTGCGCCTGACAGGTCACTCTTACACACTCCCGTTCGTATGGTTACGTCCATCTCCTCTCACTTCCACTTACTCACTGTCTGACCCCCTCCTCCCTGGTTGTTGTCTAATGGACTGGATCGGCTCCACCACTAGGTGGCCATCCATTGGGTCCAACCCTAGTCTATTACCAGTCTTTGGGGAAGGGAAAAACAGGGATTATGCATGTGTTTTGCTGTTACCGGCACTGGTCTTCCGGGTCCCTGGGGGTAGGCCCTGTATCTTTCACAGGATGTAGTTCATTGTAGCTCCTCATGGCTTCAGGGGCGCTACAAACACATATTTATGTAAAAAAGAAACAAAAAAGTACACACGTTTAGTATCGCTGGATCCAGAATGACCCAAGCTATAAAATAGCCATACTATTTAACCCTTTAGTGAACACCATAAAAAGAAAAAAGTGGCAAAAAACAATGTTTATTCATGGCTCCCCTGGAAAAAAGTGGAATAAAACGTTATAAAAAAAAAAGTCACATGTAAATAACAATGTATCTCTGAAAACATCATCTTGTCCTGCAAAAAAACAAACCCCCAACTCTACTCCGTCAGCCCAAAAAAATAGCTGAAAAAAAATAAAGCTATATCTCTCAGAATAGAGTGATGCAAATGCTTTTTTCTATAAAATAGTTTTAGCGTATAAAAGCAGCAAAACAAACTATTCTTGAATTTTTGTTTCATGCTTATTCTGCCTCCCTAAAATCAAAAAAAGTTGTGAATGAATGGGGTAAAAAAATAAAAACAATTCTTGAACTGCTGTTGATTTGTTCATTCTGCATCCCAAAGATCCTAGGAAGGCTCGGTTCACACATATCCTGTGCTGTACACTGAGCACTTATATCGTGGTTTACGTGTAAATCTCTGAAATGTGTGATTCAGACAGAACCCCCAATGGAAAATTTACTATAATTAGGCAGAGGGAGACACTTTGGACTCTTTGTCCTATGGTCCAGCTATCTTTTCATTAGTGCATATAACTGTGGTCAGCCACAATTTTGTGCACTTTAGAAATGGACACCACTCAATAGAGGCTAGATGGAGTCCTGGGTTACGCTGCTGCCTCATTGTAGTGAATGACTCTATCGGAAGTTTCATCTAAATCTCGTCATTTGGAGATTTAGATGGAAACGCCAATGTAAGTGCTCAGTGTAGTGCACGGGAAAACTGTGATCCAAAATTTTATGTAAAATATTCCCAATAAAAGCTTCATCTTAATCCACAAAAAAAGTCTCTGCTCAGGTCTGTCATCTGTCCATGGAAATGGAAGGTTTTCAGGTTACTGATAACACAAAGGCTCTGGAAAAGCGCTATGACTCCTTTCCCCCCCTCCTCAGCCAATTGTGCACTCACAAATGCCCCTCTCCCTTCTGAGTTCCGCAGTGTGCCTAATCCACATTTAGCATTAACATGTTTGGCATTTCTGTAGTGAGGAAACTTGCTTAATTTACAGGTCCAGGAGCTGGGCACAATGTACGGGCACTACAATCTACTGGGTACAATAATGGTAGATTTCCAATTTTCCAGACATAAGCAGCAATGGATGTTGCTGAGTGAAAACACCCAGGGGGTCATTTGGGGAGTTTCTACTCTTTTGGCACTTAAGGAGTGCTATTTGGCATTTGAAGCACCGATATTACTAGAACAGTTTGCAGACGCCACATATAGAGCCCTTGACTTCCAATCTCTGCTTAGCTTTGTGGCTAAGAAGTATTTTACAGCCATATGTGTGGGTATAGCCACGTTCAGGAGAAATTGAGTAACAAATTTTGGTTCTATTTTTACCCATTTCCCCTTGTAAAAATCTAAAATCTGGGACTAAAACAACATTTTTGTGGTAAAAATGTTTTTCGTCACCTCCCAATGGTGTAAAATTCTGTGACACACCTGTAGTGTCAAAATGATCTCTGCACCCCCGAGATGAATTCTGCGACAGTTGTGCTTTGTAAAATGAGGTCACTTATGGGGGGTTCTGTTGTTCTGGCACCTCAGGGGCTCTGCCAATGTGACATTGCACTTGCAAACCAGAAGAACAAAATTTGCACTATAATATAACGCTCCTTCTCTTTTGCACTTTGCACTGTACCTCAAAAGTTGTTCCCAATTACATGTATGGAATTGACACACTCAGAAAAAAAATGGATAGCGCAGTTTGTTGTGCAATTTCTCCTATTAGCACATGTTGTGTAAACACTTTTTTATGAATTCTTCAAGAGGTGTAATTTCCAAAATGGGATCACTTGTTGGGGGTTTCTGCTGTTTTGGCCTGTGAGGGGCCATTTAAATGGGATATGACATTTGCAATGTATTCCAGCCAAAATGGTGCTCTAAAATTCAAATAGCACTCCTTTGCTTCCCTGCTGTGCGCTCAATAAGTAGTTTTACACAATATATGGGGTATCAGTGTACTCAGGAAAAATTGCACACAAACTGTATAGGCCATTTTCTCCTATTAACCGTGTGAAAATGAAAAATTTGGGAGAAAAAAAAATTATTTTTCAATTTCATGGCTCAACGTTATAAAATACTGTGATGAACCTGTGGGTTCAAGGTGCTCACGACAACTCTAAATAAGTTCCTAGAAGGGTATAGTTTCCAAAATTGGGATATTTGTGGGTGGGGGTTTCTGCTGTTTTGGCATGTCAAGTGCTCTTCATATTTGACATGGTATATGCAATGTATTCCAGTTAAAATGGTTCTCCTCTTCCGAGCTGTGCGCCCAAACAGTAGTTTTCCACTACATATGGCGTATTGACGTACTCGGGAGAAATTGCCCAATAAATTGTATGGTCCATTTTCTCCTGTTACTCGTGTAAAAATTAAAAATTTGAAGCAAAAAATGTGATTTTCTTCTTTTCACGGCCTAACGTTATAAATTTCTGTGAAGCACCTGTGGGTTCAAGGTGCTCACCACACTGCTAGATAAATTCTGTGAGGTGTGTAGTTTCCAAAATGGATTCACTTTTTGGGGGATTTTCACTATTTAAGCACATCAAGGGCTCTGCAAATGCGGCATGGCATCTGGTATCTATTTCAGCCAATTTTCACTAAAAAAGTTGAATGTTGTTCCTTTCCTTCCAAGCCCTGCCATGGATCCAAACAGTAGTTTCTCACCAAATATGGGGTATTGGTGTACTCAGCAGAAATTGAACAAAAAATGTCATTGTCCATTTTCTACTTTTCCCCTTGTGAAAATGAAATGTGGCAAAAAAGAAACATTTTTGTGGGAAAAACTATCATTTTTTTTCTTTCCTCGTTGCTTTAATTCCTTTGAAGCATCTAAGGGTTCATACACTTCTTTAATATTTTGAACAGTATGAGTGGTGCAGTTTTTAAAATTGTCACTTATGGGTCTTTTCTGTCACTCAGGCCATCACTTCATGTCTTACGTGGCCCTTAAACAAAATTGGTTTTGTAAGTTTTGTTGGGAATATTTGACATTTATGATAAAATTTTAACCCTTCTAGCTTCCTTAAAAAAAAATAAAAAATTAAAGTTTCAAAAATTGTGCTGATGTAAAGTAAATATGTGGTAAATGTTATTTATTATCTATTATGTGTGGTATAACTATTTGGTAATAGGGCATAAAAATTCAAAGATTGAAAATTGCTACATTTTGTAAAAGTAAAACTTTAGTCAAATTTGTGATATTTTCCTACGTAAACACAAATTGTATTGACCAAAATTTACCAGTAGCATGAAGTACAATGTGTCATGGAACAACATTCTCACAATCATTGGAATATACAGAAGCGTTACTGAGTTATCTAATACTAGGTGTACTACCCGGCTTAGCCCGGGTTAATAACTGTTGTTAACAAAATAGAATGTATTAACAAAAATGTATCCTGCACACAAAAACCACAAAATAAATAGAAATGTAATTATTAAAAGGCAAAAACTAAGCTAATAGAAGCATTTCACAACATATGTTTCAACACCACAGATATTCCACACAGATTTAACTAAATTGGCCAAGTAATGTGCTCCGTCTGTCTCTTTCCAGGTCTGTCTCTTTCCCCGTCTGTCTCTTTCCCCGTCTGCCTGTCTCTCTCTTTTTTTGTCTGTCTCTAGCTCTCTGTTTCTTTCCCCATCTGTCTCTTTCTAGGTCTGTCTCTTTCCCCGTCTGTCTCCCCGTCTCTTTGTCTGTGTCTTTTCCTGTCTGTCTCTTTCCCTGTCTGCCTGTCTGTCTGTCTCTTTCCTTGTCTGTCTCTATCAAGGTCTGTGTCTTTCCCCATCTATCTTTGTCTGTCTCTCTGGCTATCTCCTCCTTCCCTGTCTGCCTGTCTCTGTCCCTGTCTGTATGTCTGTCTGTCTCTTTCCCCGTCTGTCTCTTTCCCCGTCAGTCTCTTTCCAGGTCTCTGTCTCTTTCCAGGTCTCTGTCTCTTTCCAGGTCTCTGTCTCTTTCCAGGTCTCTGTCTGTCTCTTTCCAGGTCTCTCTGTCTCTTTCCCCGTATGTCTGTCTGTCTCTTTCACCGTATGTCTGTTGGGTCTCTATCTCTCTGTCTCTTTCCCTGTCTGTCTCTCTGTCTGTCTCTGTCTGTCCGTATCCCCACCGATATCTTATTACCTCACATATAAGCTTCTTATACTATGAATGTCTTTTGTTCCTATAGCAACCACTCACAGCATCTACTAATAACCTGTAGTTCCAGGCTCCATTTACTTTAATGGAGGCATGTTTTTTGGAGAATAACTGTAAAGCGCGGGGTTAAATTTTCCTGTCAAAACATAGTCTACGACATTCCCTGGGTCACATGAGGTGGCTGTGCCAAATTGTTGTGATTGTAAAGGCGATGGTGCGGATCACTTTTTCCCCATTATGTAGATAGGGGCAAAATTGATTGGTAAATTGGAACGCGCGGGGTTAAAATTTCACCTCACAACATAGCCTATGACACTCTCGAGGTCCAGACGTGTGAGTGTGCAAAATTTTGTGGCTGTAGCTGCGACGGTGCAGATGCCAATCCCGAACATACATACAAACATACATACATACACACAAGAGAAGAGACCTGAGTAGTCTGGAAAGCTTGCAATTATTACCATCTTTTCAGTTAGCCATTAAAAGGTATCAACCACTGTGAGGACTCTCAGTTCTTTTAAACAATTTTTTTTACATACACACATTCAGCTTTATATATTAGATATAAAGCTATGTGTGTTTGTGTGTATATATGTATGTGTATGTCCGCTGAAGGAATCCGTACCGTCGCATTTACAATCACGAACTTTTGCGCAGCCACCTCATTTGACTCGGGGAACATCATAGACTATGTTTTGAAGGGAAAATGTAACCCCGCGTTTCAGTTATTCGACAAAAAACCTGCTTACATTAAAGTCAATGAAGCTGGGAACAAATCTGTTATTATAGACTCCTATTACGGACAGAGAAATAGACACACACACACACACACAAATTGTTTGGATGTTTGAGGTAATATATTGGCTGTTTTGACAGTTATCCTGCATATTAGGCCTACAGCAACAAATCACAGCTTTGCTTCTATTTTGTTAGAGTTCAAGAAGCTCTGATTGGTTGCTATAGGCAACAAAGGACATTCTTCATATAAGACAGCTTTTGTGTCAGTTAATATGATTTTGGTGGTGAGAGGGGGAGTGGGAGAGAGAGATTGGGGGAGTGGTAGAGAAGGAGAAAGGTGCAGAGAAGGAGAGAGAGGGACTTGGTTACTATCCTGGGCAACGCTTGGTACTACAGCTAGTTACCTCATAAAGTGACACTGGTCAGAAATGAAGAAGTAGGCTGGGTCAGGAAGGGGAAAAAAAAAATCTAATTATTCCGTTCTGCAGCCACTTTTACATTCTTTATCCAGTTCAGGATGAAAAATTTGGTGTCCTCTTTACAACACAATATCATAGCCTGTACTATTCCTCATGGTGATAATGGCTTCAACAGAGTATAACATATCGGGACTAGATGACGTATGGAAAACACTCATCGTTCTTTAATTGAGCACCACCCTAGCTAGTTCCTAACTGGACAAAAACCATGGATGAGTGGAAGCCACTCTTTTCTCTCCCCTAACTCCAACGCTGTAAATACTCTACTGCTATGCAACAAAAACAAAGTAAAAAGCCTTCATGTTTGAATGATATGGCATCATCATACAGCTCTACTTGTAGTTCCATACAAATATTCATAAATCAATTCTCCAAGGTGTTGAGTCAAGGGGACTCGTCACCCTCTGAATGGGAATGAATCCTCCTCCGAAATATAATAACAGTTGCATGTAATATTGTTTCCCAACAGAAGTATCCTGTCATTTATGACCTTGACTTTGCATTATCTCACTCTACTCATTCATCTAAAATGACACCCTTACCCGAATCAAGGCTACTGAATATAACAGTAGAGGATTTGGTAGAGAAACAAAAACGGAATGAATGCAAAAGACAGTTATCAGAAGTGACAAAAAGTATGTAAAAATTCTTCACGAAAGCGCTAATTAGGATGCTTGTGCCCATAGTCTGCCAAAGTACAGTGGTCAACCCCTGCAATGACCTTGGTCAGGACATAATCCAAGCCTCAAGGTTTTTGGTGGGAAATTCTATTGTAAATTACTCATTGACCACAAACTTCCTGCCTGTGGTCAGAATCTTCGTGGTCAGTAATATGGTCACTTGAGACAACGAATATTCTGAAATCTCCATTTTCTTTTGTTTTAGAATAGCAAATTCCATTGAACTCTTCAGTTTAAATTGTTCTTATACTTTCAGACAACTTGATCTCATTTTATATAAATTTGATTAATGGACCATCTGCAAATGAGTTTTAAATATTATGTAATTTTAAGCCCAAGCAAAGTGCCAACCACTCCCTTCTGTGTTTCATTCACTGATATGGTTCAGGTATTTGTTCAGGAGAGGCAAGCTTGCTGACAATGATTGGTGCTGGCAAATGTGTGAAAGAACCCTCTCTTGAACCTATCGTGCTGGTAGAATGCTTATGAAGGGGAAGTCCATATTTTTCTATGAGTTTTAACATGCCTGTAAAATACACATATCTATGGATACTCACATTGTCAGAACTAAAAATGTAAAGGTAATGTGGGGTCAGATGTTTTCTCAACATAAAGTACTTTCAAACATTACTCAACCCGAGGTAAAGAGCCAGTTTCCTGCACTAGCTCTGTATCATGAAATTGTTTCAAGATAAAATTTACTTGTTAACATCTCACCAACACTGCTTTCTTTTGATCATGCCCGACCAGCTACAGCTATACCCATGCCTCTAGGTGGATAGTCCTTTTGGATGCTAATGTAATTAACCAAAAAGTTACTTGAATGTCAGGACCAAATATTGGATTAGAGGGACTAGAGGCAAGTAGACTTAAGTAGCTCTGGCCAAAACAAAAACTCATTGGCCCAAATTCATCAAAGCTTTTATACCATAATTCAGGTGGAACTGGGCCCCAGGGCAACCAGTATAGTCTATGATGGAGGAATTAACGTTGGGGTGCAGGACCAAAGACGCAGCCAATAACTGGACAACACATGGACTGTAGTTTCCTTAAAGGGAACCTGTCAGCAGAAATTTCGCCCAAAACCTAAAAGATTCCCCCTCTGCAGCTCCTGTGCTGCATTCTAGAAAGGTCCCTGTTATTATTGTGCTCCATGTGAGACCAAAAGAAAGACTATATAAAGTGGTACCTTTTTGTATTCAGATAGTGTAAATGTGACACGGGGGCGGGCTCTCTGCCGTCCGTTATTCTGCCTCCTGGTCCTGTATGCCGCCCCCATCGCTCCTTTCCATAGCTGATGCACCGCCCACTGCTCCAGCCATCCCCGCGCATGCCCAGTGCCAGTCTCACGGGACTGAGCAGTGTGACCGCTGGTGACGTATGCGCAGGCAAGTGATTATGGACGGGGCTGTGATTGTTATCAGCAAGTACCCGCCCATAATCTCGTGAGCGCGCAAACCTCACCAGCGGTCACACTGTGCTCAGGCTAGTGCTAGACTGTATGGGCTGCTTCCAGGGATGACGTCCCTTTTGTCACGTGATAGTATTTTGAACATGCCCCTATCACGTGGCCCCCAGCACACTCCCACCTATCACACATTCAGAAACCTACAGACCATCGACTATCAGACATTTACAGACTCTCTACACTCACTGTCCCCTATCTCCTCACTGTCCTGTCCTGATCTGGCAGTAAACCACTACAATGACACACTCAGAAGTACCCTAGACCAAGTAGCAACCCTCACCTTCAGAAAGATCAAACACAGAGTAAAACAGCCCTGGCTCACATCGCAAACTCAATTTCTCCAGCAATGCTCTAAGAGTGCCGAACGCCTATGGAGAAAAACCCGCACACCAGAAAACTTCATCCACTACAAATTCATGTTAAGAATATACAATGCTGCCCTTTACCTTGCTAAACAGACCTACGTCACCACCCTGATCTCCTCACTATACAACAATACAAAAAAGCTCTTTGACACCTTTCATTCCCTCCTCAGTCCCAAAGCACAGACCCATATCACAGACCTTCATGCTGATGACCTGGCCTCGTATTTTACCGAGAAAATAGAAAACATCCTGCAAGAGATCAGCTCTCAGTCACAAAGCTACGTAATTCCCATCCCTCCCCACATCCTGTCCAGATCACTCTCCACATTTTACCCAGTCACAGAGGAAGAAGTCTCCAGGCTCATCTCTTCTTCTCATCCTACCACTTGCCCTACTGATCCCTTCCCCTCACACCTACTCCAGTCCCTCTCTCCGGTCGTCACTACTCACCAAACTAAAATCTTCAATCTCTCTCTCTCTCTCTCTCTCTCTTCTGGTATCTTCCCCTCCTCCCTTAAACACTCTATCATTACTCCATTATTAAAAAAACCTACTCTTGCCCAAACAACTACAGACCAGTCTCCAATCTCCCCTTCATGTCCAAACTCTTGGAGCGCCTGGTCTATTCTCGCCTCACCCGCTACCTCTCCTCTCGCTTTCTTCTTGATCCTTTACAGTCTGGTTTCCACCCCCTACACTCAACAGAAACTACCCTCGTCAAAGTGACCAATGACCTATTGACAGCAAAACGTAACGGTGACCACTCTCTGCTTATTCTTCTTGACCGCTCTGAAGCCTTCGACACTGTGTTGACCACGATCTCCTTCTCTCTATGCTCCATTCAATCGGCCTAAAGGACACTGCTCTCTCCTGGTTCTCTTCCTATCTTTCTGGACGCTCATTCAGCGTATCATTTGCTGGCTCCACAACTTTTCCTCTTCCTCTCACAGTTGGGGTCCCTCAAGGTTCAGTCCTTGGCCCTCTTCTTTTCACCCTCTACACTGCCCCAATTGGACAGACCATCTTTATGCTGATGACACACAACTATACACTTCATCCCGTGACCTCACCCCTGCTGTTCTACAGAACACCAGTGACTGCCTGACTGCAGTTTGCAACGTCATGTCTGCTCTCTATCTGAAACGTAACCTTTCCAAAACTGAACTACTTCTATTCCCTCCATCTTTTAACCTCCCTAAACCCAACATCTCCCTCTGTGTGTGGCACCATGATAACTCCTAGGCAGCAGGCTCGCTGTCTGGGTGTTATACTTGACACCGATCTCTCCTTCACTCCTATATACAATCTCTTGCCCACTCCTGTCGCTTGCACCTCAAGAACATCTCTAGAATCCGCCCCTTTCTCACAATGGAAACTACAAAAACCCTCACCGTGGCCTTGATACACTCCCGCCTCGACTACTGTAACTCTCTATTAATTGGTCTCCCCCTAACTAGACTCTCTCCTCTACAGTCCATCCTTAATGCAGCAGCCAGGGTCACCTACCTAGCTAACCGCTACTCGGATGCTTCCTCTCTGTGCCAGTCATTGCACTGGCTGCCCATATATCACAGGATCCAACTCAAATTGCTTGTTCTCACCCACAAAGCTCTCCACAGTGCGGCATCCCCCTACATCATCACCCTCCTCTCTGTCTATCACCCTACCTATTCCCTACGCTCTGCAAATGACTTTCGACTAACATCCACACTTATCCGAACCTCCCACTCCCGGATCCAAGACTTCTCCCGAGCTGCACAAATCCCCTCTAACGCTCTACCCCAAGAAGTTAGGATGAATCACAACTTACTAAGGTTCAGACACTCCCTAAAAACATCTTTTTAGGGTGGCCTATCACACTCCCTAGTCAAATTAAATTTTTATAGTCCCTGCACAACTTCTCAGAACATAACTCCACGTCACACTCCACTGCACCCAAATCTCATGGTTCTGGCTGACTGGTTAACCTTAGAACGCGCAACCATAGAAAACAAGTAACCTAGAAGGCCTGTGAGGCCCCAGGTATGCGTTCTAGGGTTAAGGCATCCCTTATCTATCCCCCATTTCTTTGAGATGGTCGGATTGTCATTGTAAATAAGCACTTGCACCTTGTCCTCCCCCTCCATCTCATTGTAGATTGTAAGCTCTCACGAGCAGGGTTGTCTTTTTTTTCTTCCATACTCTAATTATTGTATTTTCTATAACTGGTATTTGTTTGTAAATGAACTTCCTAAATTGTAAAGCAGTGTGGAATATGTTGGCGCTATAGAAATAAAGATTTATTATTATATGGTAGGCGGTGCAAGCCTTTTATAGGTGCCTCTCTTCTGGTAGCGACTCCAGCCTCTGCTATGCTGCTGTGCTTCGGGCGTTTTGTGTGGTCAGAAGACATGCAGTCTCCGTCCCTCCGGATTCAGCTGTCGGGCCTTCAGCACCCGTACAACCAAGGACTCCGGCGTCCTTTTTCTAGCGCTCTGCTCTAGGGCAAGCACTGTTCCTGCTCCGCTCCCCAGGCTCATTCTCTAAAGGCTGTCTGCTTGATTCTTCTCTGCTCTCCTCTTCCCTCTTTCTGACCCCTCCCCCAGGCCAGAATGTATAGGGAAGCTTCCCTTAAACCGGGTTTTTGAGTTCCCCCTTCTGGTCTGGAGTCAGGAAAGTGTTGACTCCTGGTGCTACCTAGCGTGGGGGACCCCTTTCTTGCTTCCAGGCATAACATCACCCCCTGTGAGGAGGACAATGCTACTGTGGCAACTGGACCACTGGGGTGCCACATGTGCACCACGTAATGAACCTGGTGCTTCGTACTCCAACACTCCCCATCATCAAGACCGTTGTGACACATGCCGGTCCTGATGAATTGCGGCCATTGTTTTTAAACAGAGGTAGAGCAGATGGACTTTATAAAGTGATGGCTTTTTTTATTTAGAGGAGAACTTTCACAAAGAGCTATTCTTAGGGAATTCAACAGTGTCTCATAATTATTGTCCATGTTGACTCTGCAAGGGAACGTCCGTTTCCCCCAGGTCAGGAGTCCTAGTTTCACCAGACATGCGCCATCCGAAATGAGAGCTGTACATCATATTTCTTATGTAAAACTCTTTTTGTTCCAAAAATTTGTCGTTTTTTCTTGAATAGTGTCCGATCTACAAAACCATATCAGCTCAGTACTAAACATTACAGCATGTGACGCAACATTGTGATGTGATATAGTGCTGTTGCCATTTTCCATAAATCTGTCTACAAAGTATGTGGTGTTCAATGCTCTGAGGCTTGAGGATGACTAAGACATGTTATATTGGGCTGAATGTCTATATCAGAAAGCCGTGCATGTACAGTATCATTTACACAAGCAAATTTGGTCTTTAGCACATCTAAACAAAGTCCTAGGCTGGCTGTTCTCTGCCTTCTAGAGAGATTTTATAAGCCTCAAGTATAACGCATTTGTATGTGATCTTGTCTGGATGTTTCTATTAAACAGCTGCCTCCTCTGTAATATTGTAAAATGACTAACTGGAAATGTGTTAGACTGCCATCCCACTGCTGAGCCGCCTATTGGGAGCTTTCATACAATATGTGCCATATCTTGTGCCAGAACAGGTATTGAAACCTAATGGATGGGAGGAAAGTGGTTGGAAGTTAATAGAATCTGGAAAAACAAGGTCCTAATTACTCGAAGAGGAACGGAGTGGCACTCGCCATACATTGAACGTCAACTTCACTTCATCCAAAACCTAGTGGAGAAAAAACAGAAGGTGATGCCCACGGCACCTATGCCATGGGACTTTTTTTTTTTTTTTTGGCTTTCCTCCTCTGCAGGACCAAATGTGCATAACCGCTTGAAACGGCCGTTGCCACATATGCTTTCTGCCCCACTTTTCGTTTGTTTTGTTTTTTTCTGCACTATATTTTGGATACAGTTCAGCTGATGCTAAATATATGGTGAGTGCTGTTCTGTTTTACTTTATGTGGATCAGTTTATAAACTTTTATCCTGTAGAACAGACCTCCACCACTTTAGTGAAATAAATAGCTCCAATTGATGCCAATAAGCTAGATGCCACAGAGCGTGTGGACCTGCTCTTTCTTTATTTATTACTGGAGGTCATAATGGAATGGCCTATATGTGCCAAAACTCTAAGAGTCAGCCAAGTAATGTCTTCTATGGGTTATCCAAGATTATGTAACTGGAGCTGGAAACCGCAGACGAGCTTACATGGTTCCATCTGCTCTTATGTGTAAACTACTTTATATACAAGTCTTAAGCGGGCTTTACACGCTACGACATCGCTAATGCGGAGTCGTTGGGGTCACGGAATTCGTGACGCACATCCGGCCGCATTAGCGATGCCGTTGCGTGTGACATCGATAAGCGATTTTGCATCGTTGCAAAAACGTGCAAAATCGCTAATCGGCGACAAGGGGGTCCATTCTCAAATCTCGTTACATCAGCAGTAACGAGGTTGTTCCTCGTTCCTGCGGCAGCACACATCGCTACGTGTGACGCCGCAGGAACGAGGAAGCTCCCCTTACCTGCCTCCCGGCCGCTATGCGGAAGGAAGGAGGTGGGCGGGATGTTACGTCCCGCTCATCTCCGCCCCTCCGCTGCTATTGGGCGGCCGTTCAGTGACGTTTCAGTGACGTCGCTGTCACGCCGCATGGACCGCCCCCTTAGAAAGGAGGCGGTTCGCCGGTCACAGCGACGTCGCCGGACAGGTATGTATGTGTGACGGCTGTGGGCGATGTTGTGCGGCACGGGCGATTTGCCCGTGTCGCGCAACAGATGGGGGCGGGTACCCACACTAGCGATATCGGGACCGATATCGCAGTGTGTAAAGTAGCCTTTAGTAAATACTTTACAAAAAATATATCAATTCTGAAGATTTTTTTTTATGGCTCTATCATGCCGTTATTCTTCCTTAAAATGCATGAATACATGAACACCTGGGTGTTGCCAGTTGGAGGTGTTTCTACACAGCCTAATATTGTCCAATCCGTGCTAACTGTGAAGGTACACGGGCCTCTTGACAGAGTTAGTAGCAACATCCAATTGTCAATTTATGCATTCATTTTAAGTAAGAACTATAGAAAAATGGCACAATCCAGGGTTGTAAGAAAAGGTGTGCCATGGAGTGCAAGCATGTACTAAAACAGACATATCAGGAGAGCTAATGGTAATGGTGGGAAATCATCAATTTTAGTGTCAGCATCACTTCTACAAACATCAGTATCAGATGGTCGATTAAAATCTATTTAATGCTGATTGATGGGAGTGGAGCGGCCCTGAGGGTAGTATTTAATTGCGATATACTGTTTGGCATGCAGCTCACAAGTGCATGGATTAAAGGGGTTCTTTCCTATCAGTCCATTTTACATGGAAGTTGATGCAGCAATCTGCCTCCCTAGGAAGTAGCTTGGTTAACACTGTAGACAGCACTTGTAGTATTTGTGAGCGAAATACACTCCTCCTATGCCATTGGAACTCCAAATTAGTAAAATTTGTTTTACAACTGCTTGGGAAATCATTGTAGCACACACGCTTTGTGATGTACTGAAATTTTCTGCTTTATTAAATCATGTGACCAGTTTATATAGTATCTTAAACAAAGAAATGACTACTCAGAACTGTGCACCAATAAGAGCCACAGGGGTGTGTGTAGAAATGTGAAATTTCCCCACCCATCAGTGTTGGCTGAGCCCTATGAAATAATTCAGTTATAACACAGGATGGTTTCTATAAGAACAAAACATATTTTCAGCTTTCTTGGGACCTCTGTTCTGGTTCACAGAAAGGCGTCCTGAGCAACTGAACATCTTGTTACATCCAAGACAGAGGGAGTATCGTCCTAAAACATCCATCTTTTAATGTAAAGCTCTATTCTGAAGACATTTTATACAGTGCCTTGCAAAAGTATTCAGCCCTCTTGAATTTTTCAACCTTTTCCCCACATTTCAGGATTCAAACATAAAGATAAAAATTTTAATATTATGGTGAAGAATCAACACGTGGGACACAATTGTGTAGTTGAATGAAATTTATTGATTATTTTAAACTTTTATAAAAAAGAATAAACTGAAAATTGGGGCGTGCAATATTATTCATCCCCTTTACTTTCAGGGCAGCAAACTCACTCCAGAAGTTCATTGAGGATCTCTGAATGATCTAATGTTGTCCTAAATCCCTGATGATGATAAATATAAGCCACCTGTGTGTAATCTAGTCTCCGTAAATGTACCTGCTCTGTGATGGTCTCAGTGTTCTGTTTAAAGCAAAGACCATGAAGACCAAGGAACACAACAGGCAGGTCCGTGATACTGTTGTGGAGAAGTTTAAAGCCGGATTTGGTTACAAAAAGATTTCCACAACTTTAAACATCCCAAGGAGCACTGTGCAAGCAATCAGATTGAAATGGAAGGAGTATCATACCACTGCAAATCTACCAAGACCCTGCCATCCCTCAAAAATTTCATCTCAAACAAGGAGAAGACTGATCAGAGATGCAGCCAAGAGGCCCATGAGCACTCTGGATGAACTGCAGATATCTACAGCTGAGGTGGGAGTGTCTGTCCATAGGACAACAATCAGCCATACACTGCACAAATCAGGCCTTTATGGAAGAGTGGCAAAAAGAAAGCCATTTCTCAAAGATATCCATAAAAAGTGTTGTTTAAAGTTTGCCACAAACCACCTGGGAGACACACCAAACATGTGGAAGAAGGTGCTCTGGTCAGATGAAACCAAAATCGAACTTTTTGGGCACAATGCCAAATGATATGTTTGGCGTAAAAGCAACACTGCTTATCACCCTCAACACACCATCCCCACTGTCAATCATGGTGGTGGCAGCATCATGGTTTGGGCCTGCTTTTCTTCAGCAGGGACAGGCAAGATGGTTAAAATTGATGGGAAGATGGATGGAGCCAAATACAGGACCATTCTTGAAGAAAATCTGTTGGAGTCTGCAAAAGACCTGAGACTGGGAAAGAGATTTGTTTTTCAACAAGACAATGATCCAAAACATAAAGCAAAATCTACAATGGAATGGTTCACAAATAAACATATCCAGGTGTTAGAATGGCCAAGTCAAAGTCCAGATCTGATTCCAATCGAGAACCTGTGGAAAGAGCTGAAAACTGCTGTTCACAAACGCTCTCCATCCAACCTCACTCAGCTCGGGCTGTTTACAAAGGAAGAATGGGCAAGAATTTCAGTTACTCGATGTGCAAAACTGATAGACACATACCCCAAGCGACTTGCAGCTGTATTCGCAGCAAAAGGTGGCACTACAAAGTATTAACTTAAAGGGGCCGAATAATATTGCACTCCCCAATTTTCAGTTTCTTATTTTTTATAATAGTTTAAAATAAGCAATACATTTTGTTCAACTTCACAATTGTGTCCCACTTGTTGTTGATTCTTCACCACAAAATTATTTTTTATCTGTGTTTGAAGCCCGAAATGTGAGAAAAGGTTGAAAAATTCAAAGGGGCTGAATACGTTCGCAAGGCACCGTAGTTAGTCTTGCTTATTTATAAAATGGGCAATACCTTGCTGAACACTGGGGTTCCCACTGCTGAATACAGGAGTTCCTAGTCCCATGCTTGAATGGAGTGGTGGTCACATTTTGGCATTCAACAGTTTTGAGATTTGCAGTAAAGCACTCGGCCATCTCATTCTTTGTCTGTTCTGTAGCTTTTAAAAGAAACAGAGCCAATACTCAACTGCTGCACCGTTCTGATAAGGGACTTGGAATATCTGTTCTCGTGATCGATGGAAATCCCAGAGGTTGGACCCCCAGTAGTATGTCACCAATCTGTGCTTCAGTTCAGAGCTCCTTTGGTTATCTTGTAGGTTACCTGAGCTTTGTGTGTTCATATATATATATTTTTTTGTAGTTTGTATTTTATCTGTTACATATTTCCTGCACATACCTTACCATATGTGTCCATGATGGTCAGTGTGTGCATGTTTGGAGCATGGTCAAGATCTGTGCCTGCTCCACACAAAGCAGATGCCAACTCTAATAAATAGCCAACATCTGCCTGTAACGGCAGCGATCCGCGCTAGCCACGATCGCTGTTTTTTAACATTTTAAATGCTGCTGTCAGTGTCTGACAGCAGCATTTAAATAGCAAAGGGCGCTGCTGGTTTACCATGGCAGCTTGTGGCCTGCTAAAGGACTCCCATTGCCAGAATCACGGTACTCTCTACTAGAGGCTCAGCTTCAAAGGAGATCGCAATTTATATTGTATACTGCAATACTGTGGTATTGCAAGTAAATAGCAATTGAACAAAAAATAGAAAAAAAGTTTAAACAAAATATTAACACATACAGCTTGTGAAATAACAGATCATCAGTTTTCTAAGTAAATTTACTTCTAAAGGTGCTGTTGACATAAATTTTTCCATAGATGTCCATAAGTTAATGGACTTCTAGGGAAAATGAATTGTATACATGAAGAAAAAAAGGTTCTAAATAAAATGAAAAATGACACCAGCTGAAATCTGAGTACTTAAAAAGCAATCTTGCCACTTTGTGAAAAATATCAGCTGGTTCAACTGATGACCTCTAAATAGGTGTCTCATTACCAAGGTGCCACACAAGAAACACCTCATAATGGGTAAAACCAGTGAGCTGCTTCAATTCCTTCGCAACCTTAATGTTGAAAAATATACTAATGACATTGCTTATAGAAGAATTTCTAAACTACTGAAGGATCTAATGAGCACTGTTGAGTAGAGATGAGCGAACCTTTGAAGATTCAGCTCTCAGGGTACAGTCGAACCCTACATAAGGTTCAGTTTGTGACCCTGACTTGAACCAAACCTCAATGGATGTCAGTAATTGGGCCCACATGCAGCCAGACATAAGCAGAACAATTCTGGGGAGGGTGGGCAGGAAGGTTTTCAACCTTTTGTGTGTGTGTGTGTGTGTGTGTGTGTGTGTGTGCACATTACATTAGATCACGATGATTTTACCCCCAGTGCAAACTATTCAAACATGGCATGCACAGGGCTGCGCATCAATCGTACCCAAGCACAGCATTGCTCGCTTGAGTGGTTTGCATTCGTAAGTCACTTGAACTTCGAACCCAAACTTTGTTTTTTTAGAAGTTTGTTTCTGAACCCCAGGTTCGCTCATCTCTACTATTGAGGCCATAATCCGGAAGTGGAAAGAACATAATTTCACAATAAATTGGCCACGACCATATGCTCCCCAAAAGATTTCAGACAGAGGAGTGAAAACAATTATCAGAACAATTGTACAATAGGCAATAACCATCTATGGTGAGCTACAAAAAGACCTGGAATTGGCAGGTACAATGGTTTAAAAAAAACAAAAAAAAAACAAAAAAAAACAATACATAATAAACTCCGCCTGTATGCACACTCACCACGCAAGACTCCATTGCTGATTAAAATACATGTTCAAAATTGAACTCTTTAGATACCATAATACTCACCATGTTTGGTGGTCATAAGGCACTGCATATCATTCCAAAAACACTATACCAACAGTGAAGTTTGGAGGTTGGAACAACATAGAAAATTTACGGAAGAAACTAATGCTCAGAGTTCTTAGAAGAAACCCATGGGACCTTTTGGGATTTGAAAAGTGTTTGTGTGGAAGAATAGGCCAAAATCACACCTGAGCAATGCGTGCAACTAGCTTCACCATACAGAAGTCTTGAAGCGGCCATCACCAACAAAGGAATTTGTACAACTATTAAATACATTTCTTTAAGTATGTTCAATACTTATTCTCTGTGTCATTCCTTTGACTGTGTGAATTGGATGGGTTATTACAGGCATCTGGTGAAAAATTAATGACAGTGTCACCTTTAGAAATATATTTACTTAAAAAAAAAAAAGTTGGTGACATGTTCAATACTTATTTCACCTAGTGTGTGTGTGTGTGTGTACTGTTCTGCTACATGCACATAGACACACACAGCACTGATACATGCAAACTACATGCACATAGAGAGAGACATAAAGCTAATCTCTACATGCGCATATAGACACACAGCTCTGTGTCGTGCACATATAGACCATCATAAAGCTGTGCTACATGGACATAAACACAAAAATATAGCTCTGCTACATGCACACACTTTACATTACCACACCATGCAGTCACATGACCTTAAAGGTCCGAGAGTTAAAAGGATTGTCCACTTCTAGGACAACCCCTTCTGATTCCACATATTTTCCCCAGGTAAAATATAAAAGCCTATTCTCTCCTCCCTGGTTTTGTATCATTTTTTGTGAGGTTTTACACCATAGTTAAGCAAAAAAAATCCTCATATATTAATATTAAATATACAGCGGTCTATTGGAGGAATCTTTAAAAATTGTCAAGCAGGTTCCACACTTCTGATCATTAAAGGGTTGTTTACTACTCAGACAACCTTTCTTAAGCTCTAGGCCTCCTCACAGTAAAATAATAATACCCATACTCTCCTTCAATGGCAGCGCCATTCCAGCAATATCGGCACTGGGTTTCCCAGGAATAAGTGCTGAAGCGATAGTAAGTGGGGGGGGGGGGGGGGGCAGGCATGCTCTGTCCATAGAGTAAAAGAAGTCTCTTACATTTTATCAGAAGATTCTTAAAACACAGGAAACCGTTATCAGCTCCAAACTGAAGTCTTCATCGGGCGACTTTTGGAGCAGAAAACCCTTTTGTGTGATTTTAAGAATCTTCTAATAAAGGAATCACCTACGATTGGTAAGAGATTTGTCTGACTCTGCAGACAGCGCACCACTGCACCCCTACAAACCAGCTCTTCACTTATCCTAACCCAGTCGGAGAACCCAACGGGAAGTGCTCGGTGACACACAGAGGAGAGCGTATATTACACACTCACCGCTACTTCCATATCTATATATATATATATATATATATATATATATATAGATAGATAGATAGATAGATAGATAGATAGAGATATATATATATATAGATATAGATATATATATATATATATCTATGAGATAGATATATATATAGATATAGATATAGATATATATATAGATATATATATATAATCTCTATCTCTATTATATATTACATAGAAGATGTAAATTAGTGCTAATGACCTCTCCACTTTACAACACCAAGGAAGTTTTAATTAATAGGAAAAATGTATTTGCTATTTTCTGCTGTCTAAACCTAGGATGTGTGTTTATAGTAAGGTGCGTCTTGTAGTCCGGAAAATAATATAAATAAATTAAATTGTCTTTCTATGTATATATTGGATATTGTCACTATGTTTAATGGTAGAAAAATCCCTTTAATGCATTGTGAGAATTTTGTGTGAATTTATGGATTACAAAATGATTACCTTAGGTGGTGGTGAAGCGGTTTTGGCCTCTACTGCAACCTCCTACCAAAAACTCTCTTTACTGAGATGCAAGTGTCCATGACCTCACAAAATAATTCATTGAATATGGTGGTTGGCCAAAGTTAGATAAATTCAAGGAAGCCTAATCGATAGTAACTTTTCCTTGCAGACGTCATCCCACTTTATTTCCTGCAGCAACTTGACACATCTAGATCTATAACAGCATGCCTTAAATAAAGCCACTTGTTCTGGGGGAAAGCGTCCTCGACAAGGTGGTACATTTATAGATAAGCTGGCATCTTTTTTGGCCCTGAGTAGGACGATGACTGCTTCATTATGGATCTGGCTGTCTGCACCCAATACGTTGTGCTTGGTGAGATGATAGCAGAACATCTGGAATATGTTGTAGATTGATCGCTTTCTATTAAAATCTGATTGCGAATCACTTTCTGAGACAGTTAGTCGAAAAGAATACTTCGACGTCGAGCTAGCCTGTCTTCCATGATCAGATGATGGATGAAGTGCATAGGCAATAGTGTAAGGCATTGCCAGTGAAATTCATCATTGTTTAGACCAAAACTTCATCTTAATCTGTTGGCTAAGATTTAGGATGAAATGAAAGTTAAAGGGAGTGATTTAACCTAATGGATTTGTCAGTATAGACTTCATTAATTTGAGAGCTCTTTATAGGGAACCTGTCACCATGAATACGGTTTCTAATTTACCGGCAGCTGAGTAGATTCAACATAACTTTTTTTTATTCTTTTGGTGCTTAAGAGTTTGTCTTTCAATGTTTAGAAGTGTTTACATTCCATAATTAACATTCCCCTATTAATTTACCCGCAGAGATAGTCGTCACTCATTATGTAGATCTGCCCACTGGACTCCTAAGCAAAGAAGCATGGATTTACCTAGAATTAATATTCTAAAGTGAATGTTATGCAGAATCTTTTTCTTCATAAATATCAAAGTTCTCAGCTTCTTCTACTCTATATCTGCGAGAACCACATGTGTCACCTGACTATTATCTCTAAATTAATGGACTTTGGAGTTGTATATGGTCTTGAGAGGGTTTTCCATGACACATGAACTCTGTTGAGTGCTGTTTGAATCAGTGTTTTAGAATTGGACTAGCAACAGTTCCCCAATTTGTATCTATTATTTGAACCACAGTCTTAAAAAAGGGTGTAAATTGCGTCTTATAGCAATGAAGTGGTTGGGAAATTATACTCTTAACTTGCCCTTTGGGTACTGTGATGGGGTTACTCACTCAGCTTGTTGTTTGAGGTAGTGCACAGGAACACTTTAAATAGAAAGTCTAATGTGTTTATTAAATAACACACAAACCGCATTCCTGGTCATATAATACAAAGCCTCTTCTGGCTTAAAGGCAGACACCTGCTTACACAGTCCATACAGCTTGCGGTTCAAACACGCAGGTTCAGATACACTTCTCCACCGAACTATCTCAGTGGAGCTATCTCAGTTCCTGGTCAGTATACACACCACTCTCCAGAGGTACCTTGTGGAGGTATCAGAAACCTCCATACACTGACCCTGGTCAGAGGATTCTTTCTGTAGGCATTACAACCTCTTCCATGGTCCGGGTGGGACCAGCGAATCCTCTCTCTCTGAGGATTCCTTCCTGGAGATAGCACAGCCTCTTCACATTGACCATGTGTCAAACAGTCATTCTCCATTTTGACACATGAGAAACACCCATGGGCTGAGATATGTGAATAGCTCGACATGCCTGTGTCTCCAGCTATCCATAAAACCTGTCTTTGGAATGCCCTAATAAGCTCATGACACTAGAAGCTTCAAAGCAGACATTCAGGTTCACAGCACCTCCGTGATGCATACACGCCGCCAGGTTATGGTACTATTAGCACTTGCAGAGAAGCCTGGAGCAATGCTACAGCGAATATGGGATCAATCAAGTTTTTCAGACATTGTCACCAATTCATTAAGACTTGTGTTTTGCTGTGCAGTGCGCTGGAGTATGATGTACCAAAAATCTTAATAGGTGTTCACCACCACAAGAATTGTGCATCAGTCTGGAGCTGGAAGACATTTCTGATGTAATTGTGGCGCCCCTGAGGCATCAGGTGCCACAGGGTATTGCATCCAGTAACAGGTGCAGCGCTAACCCCGGGTTCCTGGAAGACCAGTGCCGGTAAATACCATGCAAACACACACATCCATGCCTTTTTTCCCAGAATGGGGAACAGGCTAGAGATTGATCTGATGGATGGCCACTTATTGGTCGGGACTTATCCAATCCGCTAGTCAGAAACCTGGGAGGAGGGGGGCTAGTCAGTGGAGTTGACGGGAGACGGACATCTTGACGGATGGTCAGTCAGAAGTCGACGTTCAGACAGAAAGTGTAAAGTGGCTTGTTGGGCTTAAGGTGTACGGTCGCCAAGGAGAGTACAGTGTGAGTACTCACAGGACTGAGCACTGGCGGGGTGCAGAGCCCTAGTTAAGGAAGATGCTTCAAGCTCACCTGATAAATTTGGCTGGTGAAGGAATCGTCAGGGCTTCTCACCAACGTTCGTGTCTGGGGCACAGCAGCAAGGAGGGAACCCAGGAACTGGGACTGAGGTCCAACCCAAGAGAGATTCAAGCTGCCTGCCATACGGGCCAGGACTGTGACAACAGGAGGGGACCCCAGAACACTTCAGGCCATGGAGACCCACCAATAGCAGACGGGTGCATGGAAGTAAAGCTCACCAGGTCACTACACCGGCACTGGGATCAAAGGAATACCGGATTACCTGCGGCCCAGATTGGAAGAGACCAGCACCAGCCGGGTTGCAGCTTTACAGAACCAGTGAGTACAGAACAAATTAAACCGTAGCCCCTGTGTTGTATGAATTCTTCCTACACCGCTACGTCACTAACTTTCGCGATACTACAACCATCCTCCTCCTCCCCTGGGGCTTAGCTCTACTTGCGGAGGGCCATAACATCTAAGCTGCTCAATACCACCAGCCCCAGCAGTGAGAGACTGCAGCGGCGGCTTTCCCCACATAGCCGCATACCGCAAGTGGCGTCACAAAAAACATTTTATTTTTATTTATTTCTCCTTTTTTTACGTGACCCCCAGGGTGACGGAACCAGCCACCGGCCACCCGTGACACGTCCCCGTGATTCAAGGCCCAGGACCATGTACCCCAAGGCCCTGGGGCGCATCATAATTGATGTCACATTTTGGGTGTAAATTATGGTGAATTTTACTGGTTGCTCTCAATTACACCCTCCTTGGGAAGCTCACTTTAAAAAAATAAAATAAAATTGGCAGAGCTGGCCAGGACTCGTGTAAAAATGTCTAAAGTCCCAAAATGTAGTGACATTTCAAGCAGTTTTATTCCAGAAATCATAATCAAGGCCTTTGTTCACATTTCTAAATTCAATGCATTGATGGCTTGTGTAATCTGTGTAGATTATTCACACATTGTCTGTGACAAAACTAACTACCTCCATTATATAGCTGACTGCAATACTTGTGTTTTCATATCTGCTCAGGGGACAAGAAATCTTATTGATGTGGGCAAAATGGACAGTTCACAATCCTTTTTAATCGCATGAACCCCCTATGCGTCATATCTAGCAAAGATCCACAGGGGAAGATATTTATCAGTAGTATCAAATAAGTCATTCAGTTTATGCTGATTGCATCAAATAAATCAGGATAATGTAGTTAATATATTTTGCCACAGCTCACATCATACAGGGCTCCCTTAGATCCATTAAAAAAATAAGTATCCCAGGTAGAAAAGCCAAATATTCGTATAGTAACCCTGACAATCAGTTATTCATAAAGTAAATGCCTGTATACATAATAATGCAGACCTGGCGCATTTCGAATTCTTTGTCATTCTTTAAGCTAGCTTGTAAATTAATTAAAATTAATAAAGTCAGCTTAAAAAAAGGGCACAAATTAAATAATGAATAAGGCTGAAACATAATGATTGTTGGAAGCATATTTACTCCAGAAAAAAAGGCACAAAGGCAGTGATTAATCAGGAGCCCAATTTTTTTAGTAATAGTGAGAACAGTCACCAAGGCACAAAAACTACGTGATTTCAGTACATTTAGGATGTCATCAGGTAGAGAAGATTCCTGTAGTCATCAAAGTGTTTTTGCTAAAATGATTTATAGTCAGAATGAAGAGGGATAGACCTATTTACTAGTGCTTACTTTTAACTGTTGGATTCCTTTTCTTGTGATTTATTACTATTTGTCATCAGCAAAGTGCACAACCCTAAATGCAATTTAAAGGGACTGTCTTGTCATTCTTCAGCACCCCTGTCAGAAACCCATTACTCTCCAACACATGATCTCCGTCCACTATCATTAAAGCGCACCAATCACCAGGATTTTCCTATATAACCTAAAGCCAGTGCTATACTGGCACTATCAGGCTGATTCTATACATACCTCTAGTTGTCAGCTAGGATGTATAGGTTTTGAAACACAAGCACGTAAAGTGTGTAAAATGAGTAGCTTTGTGAATGGCAGCAGCTGCTGATCAGCTGATAGCCAGGGTGGGTTTTCCTAGTGATTCCCGCCCCCTGCCTGTCCATCCTCCCTGTTATTTATGCTAATTCTATTATAGAAGCGGTTTACTAATTGACTAGAAGGACCTGTGCTGATATCATACCCATGTGACCAGAAGGAGAGGGGCCTCAGCCAACATAAAAATAACGTTTTTTCCTGGTATCAGCTATGTTACTTGAGGCCCCGGAAACTTTATAATGACTAAGATGAGAATAGCCCTTTCATCATGGTACACCAGCCAAAGTCAAATAAAATTCTGCTAGTGGAAGTCATTGGTTTCCTTCACTAACTCCTGTTGGAATGACAAGGATTACAGAAATTGTATAACTCATGATCTGGAAAGGTCGCCGATTATGTGCAAACTATAAAAAATGATAACTACAACAAATAAACAGTAATAGTGGATTTAAATGTGCATACATATCCATTTTTACTTAACCCCTTCAGATCGCACAAGGTTTTTTTTCCCGCCCATACCAAACCAATAGACTATACCATTTGATAATGGCTTGTCGAAACTTTACCCAATTTCATGAGTTCATTTTACATGGATGAATTCGAACCCGATTTTTAACAGATGGAACACAGATTATAGTTCTTAGGGCTGTCTGTGGTTTGTTTTTTTGTTTGTTTTTTTGTTGTTTGTGCACTGGGTGGCCATAAAAAAAAAAAAATGGAGACCTGTCCATTTTTGAACCTAGTCACGGGTCAAAATCACCCATTGAAGTTTATTGGTCTATGAAAATGTCGCTCCATTCTTGGATGCCACCCTACCTGCAAAAGAGCAACTCATGAAACACTGATAGTATTTTTCACCCATGTGTCAGTTTTTACTGATGAAAAACACTGATGAAAATCGGTCTGGATTTTTTTTTCTTTGCATATGAGAGAAAGCATGAACATCTAAATTAGGCCAAAGACTATTATGATATTGTTTATAATGCTCGCTCTTAAAGGGATTTACTTACTTTTATTACCTATGCACGAAATGTATGATAAATGTATGATCATTGGGGAGACATACCATAGAAGGTCCCCCTACTAATCCCTACACTGCAGTCCCGAGTCCTCTAACTCTGCTCGCTGCACAACCACAATGAGGAGGTATGCGAATAGAGCAGTGGCGCCGAGATATTCAAGACTTTACTGACTTGCCATTCTCAGTCCTGCTCAGTAGAGATCAAGAAGAATATTGCATGCAAGTATTTTACTATAAGTAGATTTTGCCATTGTGTGTTTAGTAGCCAGGATGGCAAATAGCATAACATATCCACTTGTATTACTCTATTCAATTAAAGATCAGTCATTTAGATAATTGGTAGATTGTCCTCCATGCCATAATGAAATGTCATTAGAACTAAATTGACCCCATTATATTGTAAGGTGTACTATGTCTCTTTGATATAAATGTTCAGATTAGTGTAATGTGACAACAATCTTTTATTCTTCACAGCATTATTTCACTGTGACCTTTGGCCATGAGGCCCAGAAGCCATTGGAACTGAGATGTGAGGAGGAGGTGGAACGAGATGAGTGGGTAGAGGCCATACACCAAGCAAGGTAAGGCAGCAGAATCTTTATTTAATGGATTATATATATATATATATATATATATATATATATATATATATTATGCAAATATTCTTGCCCGAGCATACATAATTTTATTAGAAAGAAACTAATGCAAGCATCAACAATAATCATGATATAACTGATGGTTAGGAGGAATACAAGTAGACAATAAGCAAAGAATTGATAGGAGAACACTTAGCCAATTTAAAGGAAACCAAGTCCCCAGGACCAGATGATTTATGCCCTAGAGTCTTGAAAGAGATAGCTGAGATAATAATAGAACCGCTTATCATAATCTTCAATAAGTTATGGGAAACTGGAAAGCTCCCCCTAGATCGGAAAAGGGCAAATGTAGTTCCTATCTACAAAAAGGGGGAAAAAGAGGATCCAGGGAATTACAGGCCAGTAAACCTGACCTCCATTGCAGGAAAAATCTTTGAGCAAATTGTCAAAGAACATTTACTTAGGTACCTGGATGGGAAGGCATTAATCAACCAAAGCCAGCATGGCTTTATGACCAATAAATCTTATCAGACCAAACTGATTTCCTTCTATAACAAAATCACTGAATGGTTGGACCAGGGGAATGCTGTGAATATAGTAGACCTTGACTTCAGTAAGGCATTTGATAAAGTATCACATGACATCCTCATTGAAAAAATGATCAAGTACAGAATCGACAAAAAATCAGCTAGATGGATTCACAACTGGCTTAATGATCGGGCACAACGAGTACTTCTAGATGGATATACATCAATCTGGAGGAAAGTCAAAAGCGGGGTCAAAAGCGGGGTGCCACAAGACTCTGTCCTGGGCCCAGTGCTGTGTAATATCTTTATAAATGATCTCGACAACGGAATTATTGGAGAACTTTCAAATGATACAAAAATAGGCGGAGTAGCCAACACTTGAGAGGAAAGGGAGCATATTCAAAAGGATCTAGACACACTCGAACAATGGACCGAGGAAAACAGAATGGTGTTTTAACAGGGATAAATGCAAATTCCTACATCTGGGTAAAAGAAATGTTAAAAGCATATACAGTACGGGAGTAATAGAACTAGGAAATAGCACTGGGGAAAAGGACTGGGGCATAATAAAGAACGGCTAAAAGAACTAGGAATGTTTAGTTTGCAAAAGAGAACGCTGAGAGGAGACTTAATAGCGGTCTACAAATATCTGAAAGGAAGTCACAGTGCAAAGGGAACTACCCTATTCTTATTAGCACAAGGAAGTACAAGAAGCAATGGGATGAAACTAAAAGGAAGGAGATTCAGATTAGACATTAGGAAAAACTTTCTGACAGTGATGGCAGTCAGAGAGTGGAACAGGCGACCACGGGAGGTAGTGAGCTCTCCATCATTAGAAATCTTCAAGCAGAAATGGCATAAGCATATAGCTGAGATGATTTAGGAAAACCTGTATTCACAGGGGCTTAGACCCGATGGCCCATTAGGTTTCTTCCAACTCTACCTTTTTATGATTCTATGAAGTGTCTCCACTGCTGCATTTCAGAGTAGTATATATGTCTATAGTGCAGGAGATAATCTCTGACTAGAGTTGGGGCCTAGCAGTTCGCATCTTCCAGTCCATTAGCAATGACAGTGGTCTTTACATGTTGCATGGAAGCGTTTCTTACCTGCCGGTATCTGCAACTCTTCTTTTGGTTAGCTGGCCTGGCACAATGTCACGTGCCACAACGATAATTTTGCATCTTATTGGCTAATCAAAACAAGAGCTGCGGATGCCAGCATATAAGATAGCGGTACGCTTGCTTCCATGCAGCGGCCACAGTGCACGGTCATGGCAGATGGAATGTGCTAATAGATTCTGAACAACTTTCTTTGACGCTTGTTGACTGTGGTTCGGACAGTATGAATCAAGTAACAGGTTCCCTTTAATACTCCAAAATGCCTTTGTTAACAAGACCATTGTATTGGTAATAAACGCAATACTAGATGTCCAGCCGTTTCTTCTGGACCTTCACATGTCTGCTTTTTGCTATGATTTGGCTGTGGCAATATTTTACAGAATTGATGTACCGTATTTTTCAGATTATAAAATGCATTTTTCCTCCCAAAAATTTAGGAGGAAAATGAGACGTGCGTCTTATAATCCGAATGTTGCTTACTGGGGGTGTTGGAGATGGATCGCTGGAGCACTGCTTCGGGCACTGTGCTGTGTTGGGGCTGCGGGCGCTCTGCTGTGCTGAGGCTGCGGACCATGCGCTGTGCTGGGGCTGTGCGTGCTGTGCTGGGGTTGTGGGTTGTGCTGTGCTGGAGCTACAGGCCCCATCCTGAAAATGTCGGACTCAGCGCGTGCACAGATGGAGCTCTCAGCTAAAAATCTGGTCTATGCACGCGCCGCTTCCGGCCCATTGATGTCCCAGCAGTGGACTTAAGGAAAATGGCGCCTGGAGGTGGCGTGTCGGCAGATCAGATCTTGAGCAGAGAACATCTGTGAACGCGCTGACTCCAGGTGCCATTTCTTTGAAGACCACACCACCGACACTTTCTGGAAGTTGTTTGCCTTACAGCGCCCGCAGCAAGCATCTGGGACACCTGCCGCACCGCCCACAGCATCGCCCTACTTCACCACCGCCCCTGCCTCCCATGACCCCGCTCCACCACTGCTGCTGCCCGCACCTGGTAAGACACAACCAGATTGTAAGACTGACCTCAATTTTTTTACCTCTTTTTTTCCTATAAATTTGGGGTGCATCTTATCATCCGGTGCTCCTTATAAACTGAAAAATACGGTTAATTAAAAGTACTACTAGACTGAAAACTGTTTTTAATGTATACTTGAAAAGAAGAAGGCTGTGACGACACATCGAATCCAGGGAATGGAGATTAAGATAAAAAAACCCTTTTATTGAGACTATTCTAAAAGCGTGCAAATGTCACGGAATAGGAAAACTGACGCGTTTCTGGCGTTTACAGACACCCTTCGTTATAACTAAGAAAGTGAATTCACAGGAAAAGGTTTTAAAGCTAAAGATCAAATGACATCAAGTAAAAAACACCTGCACATAATGATATATCAGGTAAAAGGTATCCAAGAAAAAAAGGATTGCAAGAAACCCCAAAATAAAATCAAACACAGACAAATACCCAAAAACATGTGTGGCGCCCCTGACCTGGTCAGGCACCACTGAGTACTGTACCCATGCTGGGGGCAGTACAATACAGGTAATTCAGAAGGCTGACCGAGGTGTGACTACACAGGCGCATAGTAATCAGGTCTCACACATGTACCTTTGGGAGGACTCCTGAGAGCTTCCAGGAGGGGGCATGGCCTCCATGTCCACTCAAGGGGGTGGTAGGGAGCCTGGTTGCTAGGTTGCGTAGGCAAGAACAGAGAGGAGGAGAAGTGAGCCAGTTTAGTGTGGAGCTCAGGGAGAGCAGACGGAGGGCGCTGGAACTGCTGCAATCTAACAGCGTACGCGCAGTGACTACTGACGGGGGAGATCGGTCACCTGGTAGTGCCGCCCGATATCCACCCATGGCTAGAGAGAGCAACGGGGTGGCAAAGTAAGGGGACTGCCAGGGAGGTACCAGGCCCGCACAGGTAACAGGTCCCAGTGCAGAGATAGATCCAGCTTTCTTCTGCCAAACCTGCCTGAGGGTGCACTTCAAACCCCCAAGACAGCACCACAGAGTCCGCAGCCACGTAGCAAAGTGAGGGCCCATAGTTCACAGGAGGCAAGCAGCCGGAGTGACCTGGTCCAGGCTACAAGCAAACGGGCCGAAACGAGGGGAGCAGCAACTTCCCTGGGTGACCCCCGTAGGGACTGCAAGTCGGGGTAATCACAAACAACAGAAGGGCTAGAGAAGGCGAGTCAGTAGTCACCCTCACAAGTCAGCCTGAAGGACGACTGGTTCCAGCCTGGTTCATCCCAGCTACGCCCGGGTTACTCACCCTGCCATCAACAGTGAGTAAAACCCCTGAAAGTCATTCTGCTGTGTTTGAGTCATTTTGTGCCTTGTGGTGCCATACACTTAGACAGGGCCCTGGGGCTTGCCTCACTCTCGGGAGGCTACTACAACTGACTGCACCCACCATCAGCCCCAGGCATTCCTTAATCTGCAGTGGCAGTCCCCACTGACCGCAATACCGAGAGTGGCGTCACGACAATCCTAAGAAGACATCTTACCTGTGACCAGACCATCCTGCCACGTGGAGTCCCTGAAGGTAATGCACCGACACAGCAACAACACCTGTGGGGCATCACATCTGGCGTCACGAACAGGATAAGGACTAGACCTGTACAGACAGGTGACCATGTGCCTGGGCGGTCCGCTTGAAAAATTGGAAGTGCCGCCATATTGCCACCATGAAAAGCGCGCTGAAAAACAACAGAAGCCCGCGCTGGAAGAAGTTACCGCCCACGAAGAGGTGTGGCTACCCAGAGATCCCCTGCAGCGTCCTGACCTTGTGAGAGGGAAGGAGGAAGGTTCTGACCCTGAACGCTGGGAATGCTCTGGAGAAGTGAAAGGACTGACACTTAAGCTGCAAGAGGAAGTTACAAACCTGCTGCTGCTGAGAGAAGATCAGGAGAGCAGCGACGACGCGGTGAAGATGGCGTTCACACACAGCGATCCAGAGATGGGCTCTGCTGCCTGGTGGAACTGGGAGCTGGACCAGTGGTGTGAGAGGCTGGAGACGAAGGTGCTGCATCAGATCCGGGAAGCACACGCAGAACTCAGCGAGATGGCTGGAATCGCTCGGGCCCATGAGAGGTGGACGGCGAGGCAAGCGACACGCGGAGCAGCGACCGCCCGAACACTGGAGATGCTGCTGAGGGGTGAGTCATCTAATGCCCCTGCCAGCGCGAGTGCCCCGACCCCCGCTGCCATGCCCGCGGTCCCTGGAGAGACGCCAGGAGCAATGACGCTGAACCAGGCCGCAGCCACGCCAGGCTCGGCCCGCCAAGATCCCGCCGCAGCAGCGACGCCAATCCATACCGCAGAAGCGACGTCCATCCCCACCGCAGAAGCGACGCCGATCCAGGCCGCAGCCCTGCCAGGTGCGGCCCGCCAAGATCCCGCCGCAGGAGCGACGCCATCTACGCCGCAGCAGCGACGCCCAGCCCGGCCCGTCCAGCTCAGGCCACAGCAGCGATGCCCCGCTCGGCCAAGCAAGACCCCGCCGCCGCGGCGACGCTAATCCACGCTGCAGGAGTGATGCTGACCGAGGCCGCCGCCATGCTAGGCTCGGCCCGCCAAGAACCGGTCACTGCAGCAACTCCAATCCAGGCCGCTGCCATGCTAGGCGCGGCCCGCCAAGACCAGGCCGCCGCCACGCAGGGCGCAGCCCGCCAAGACAAGACTGTACAATTATCTACCCCGGCCTGTAAGGCCAGAGGAGACACCGCTCCCCAGCCTAAGGAACTGGACCTCCCGCTCACGCTGGGCAAGGACCCCGAATACTGGAAGCTGAAGGCTGATCTAGAGGCTCATTTCCCAAAGGAGATGGTGGACCGGTATCTGCTCCCTCCACATGCCCACAGGAAGACTCCTGCAACATCCACACTAAAAAGTCCAACACCCTGGCCTGCTGACAAAAATCCATCCCCAGCGCTGCCGCAAGAGGAGTGCTCAGGAGAACTAAGGGGGAGGGGAGGCCAGGAGGCTGAGAAGCTGACCCCAGAGCCAGAAATGCTGCCGTATTCCCGCTGGGATGAAGAGAGCCCAACACCCTCTGCTGATGAAGAGCTGACAGTACTGGCCCCAAGCATGTATGTAGTCTGGGAGCCTGCAGTCACCAAGAAGTCCATGTAAAGTGAAGAAATAAAGTAAGAAGTACAGCAGTTTGAAAAGTTTTCAACGTTAATGTTCAAAAAATGTGCCCACATGGACTAATGTGAGAAACTTCTTTTTGCACTTTAAAAAATGAACCTTAAGCCTATGAACTGGCTATAGCCACAAACTCTCGCAGTGTAAATAGTTACCCCAGAGATGCAACCAGGGAGCACGCCTGTTTATGGGGCCTGGCTCGCCTGCAACCAGGGAGCACGCCTGTTTATGGGGCCTGGCTCTCCACCACAAAGAGGGTACCTGGTCAGCACCAACTGTGGAGGCCGCCTCTACATCCTGCCAGAAGAGGCTGAAGGCGCGGCTCCACCAGGCCAGGTATACCCTGAAACCACCAAACCACGAAAGCCGCCTCTACATCCTGCCAAAAGTGGCTGAAGGTGCGGCCAACGGGAGAGGAAGATTGGAGGAAAGGCCTGGGGAAGCGGATGGTCCAGACCTGGTTGCTAAAAGGACCGTGACCTGCCTCCTGAGAGGGTTTTGGGTGGGTTAACGGACTTGTGGGTGGAGGGTGGTGATGTATGGTACCTGGTGGTTTTATGATGTTTTATATGCTTTTACTGTTTTATGCATTTTAAAATGTTGTCTTGCAGCCCGAGGACGTGCTGGTGATAACTGATAACTAAGGGGGAATGTGGCGCCCATGACCTGGTCAGGCACCACTGAGTACTGCACCCATGTTGGGGGCAGTACAATACAGGTAATCCAGAAGGCTGACCGAGGTGTGACTACACAGGCGCATAGTAATCAGGTCTCACACATGTACTTTTGGGAGGACTCTTGAGAGCTTCCAGGAGGGGGCGTGGCCTCCATGTCCACTCAAGGGGTGTGGTAGAGAGCCTGGTTGCTAGGTTGCGTAGGCAAGAACAGGAGAGGAGGAGCAGTGAGCCAGTTTAGTGTGGAGCTCAGGGAGAGCAGACGGAGGGCTCTGGAGCTGCTGCAATCTAACAGCGTACGCGCAGTGACTACTGACGGGGGAGATTGGTCACCTGGTAGTGCCGCCCGAAATCTACCCATGGCTAGAGAGAGCGACGGGGTGGCAAAGTAAGGGGACTGCAAGGCAGGTACCAGGCCCGCACGGGTAACAGGTCCCAGTGCAGAGATAGATCCAGCTTTCTTCTGCCAAACCTGCCTGAGGGTGCACTTCAAACCCCCAAGACAACACCACAGAGTCCGCAGCCACGTAGCAAATCGAGGGCCCATAGTTCAAAGGAGGCAAGCAGCCGGAGTGACCTGGCGGTCTCCACTGACCGCAATACCGAGAGTGGCGTCACGACAATCCTAAGAAGACATCTTACCTGTGACCAGACCGTTCCGCCACGTGGAGTCCCTGAAGGTAATGCACCGACACAGCAACAACACCTGTGAGGCTTCACACATGCAAAAAAAATTATACATTTTTTTTCCCTTTTGCTTTCAATGTAAAATCATGTTGGTTTTTTTTTTATATTTTTCTGTGTTTTGATTATATTTTGGTGTTTCCTTCAATCCTTTTTTTATTTTCTGGTACCTTTTGCCTGGTATTTCATTATGTGCAGGTGTTTTTTAATTGATGTCATATGATCTTTAGCTTTAAAATCTTTTCCTGTGCATTCACTTTCTTACTGAACTTCCTATGACTAAGGGTGTCTGTAGACACCAGAAATGCGTCAGGTTTTCCTGTTCAGCGACATTTGAAACTTTTTAATATTGTCTGAATAAAGGTTTTTTGATTTTGATCTCCATTTCCTGAGTTGGATGTGCCTTCATCGTCTTCCTCTTTTTCAAGTATATTATATTGGTTGAGCTGCGCCAGTGACTTTGGCACCCATCCAGGACTCCACGGCATCTTAATTTTCATTATGGAGCGGTGAGCATTTATTATCCTTTTTTTTTTTTCTTTTTTTAAAGGGAATCTGTCAGTTTTTTTTTTTGTTTTGTTATTTAATACAGGTGGCATAAAGGTTAATGGGATGGTTCACTACACAGCATAGTGGCCACCCATCAATGTAAAGCTTTTCTCAAATACCTTGTTTAGTCAATTTTGTCTCAGAACGAGTCTTTTGCAGTCCGCTCATCCCCATCCCTCGACCCCCGGGCTCCGTGACCTCTGAGATCCGGTGAGGACACATCACCGTCCAGTTAACCCAACATCACCGAGATGGCCCCAGTCCTCCCTGAGTGACTGGGCTGTGGGCAGTGTTTCACCGCTCATGATAGCCCAGCATCTCGCACTCTCTCCTTTGCTGCAGAGAGCCGCAAACAGGAGCAATGCTGGGCTGTGATGTGCTGTGAAACTCCACCCACAGCTCAGTCACTCAGGAAGACTGGGGCCGGGCTCGATGATGTCAGGTCAACTGGAAGTTAATGTGACATCAATAGATCTCAGAGTTCACGTAGCCCGGGGGCATACATGATGGGGATGAGCGGACCGCGATAGTGCCACTCAGAGGCACAATTGACTAAACAAGGTATTTGAAAAAGCCTTCTTTGAGGTTTACATCGATGTGTGGCCACCATGTTGAGTAGAGAACTGCCTCTTTAAATGAGCCATACCTGTATGCCTCCTGTATGAGGGGCCGTTTGGCAAAAATCCACTTTTATATTTTCTATCTTCCAGGTTATGGGGCATGTGCTGTCCGGAAGATAAGCCTGCTTCTGGTCTTCATTATAGAGGATTATTCCTCCCCTTCTCTTCCTTGGTATCCATGTGACGTCAGGTGCGCAGCTGGAAATCCCGCACAAGCGCATTTTGCCTGCTGTCCGTCCCTGCACTGTTCTGCCATTCTGTGGACACAGGCTTCAATTTGCTGTGCGCAAGCAGCGGAGAGTCACTGCAGCATCACAGTGTAGGGGACAGACAGCAGGCAGAATGCACATGCGCAAGATTTGTGGCCGCACATGGACTCTGAAGAGAAAGGGAGGAGGAATCCTGTATAATGAAGACTGGAGGCAGGCTTATCTGCCGGGCAGCAGACAACCCCATAGCCTGGAAGATAGAAGATATTAAAGAGGATTTTTTGCCAAATGACCCCTCATCCAGGAGGCATACAGGTATGGCTAATTTCACATTTATGCCACCGATATGCCCATATTAATAACTAAAAGAACACAAAAGGGTGACAGATTCCCTTTAATGTAGATCTATACTGCTGTATATGGTAGAATCCAAATAAAATACTGTTTGCTTTTCAGCTATTCAGACATCCTGATAGAGCGGGAGGTCTTGATGCAGAAGTACATTCACTTGGTCCAAATTGTAGAAACAGAAAAAATTGCAGCTAATCAACTGCGACAACAACTTGAAGACCAAGACACTGAGATTGAAAGGCTGAAATCAGAGGTATTTGTCTATGGAGAGCGCTTGTTTACGGAATATTTGTAGCCTTTATAATTTGGAGAAGTGACATAATCGAGCTCTTAAATAAAAAAAAATGTCAAACATGAAGCCAACACTATAATATATAGCAAAAGAAGCTGTGCAAAATGAATGCAGAGTAGTAAATGTCAGATACCAAATGACGATAAAATGTTTTTTTTGTTTAATGTGACAGGTTGTCACCACAAATTGAAGAATTCTTTGATATAAGCTGTTCGTGTCAAGATGCTAAAAATTGCACTAAGGCCTTAGCTTTTCTAAAACCACATATACATACAGCGACGTATTAACGAATATGGCATTTATTAAAGCACCAACCTACTCTAGATGCTAAAGGGGAAGATCTGCCCCATGTGTCTCAATAACTATAGATACTGACATGTGGAAAAGGGGTGTGTGTCAGACGTCAAAAAAATGGAAGGCTCAATAGCTTAAAGGGAATCTGTCACCAGGTTTTTGCGACCTCATCTCAGAGCAGCAATGTCATGACAGAGACCCTGATTCCAATGATGTCACTTACTGGGCTGCTTGCTACAGTTTTCATAATATCCGTTTCCGCTACTGCAGACCTAGCAGTTATATGAATGTTGAGGTCTGTATAACACCACCGATTGACAGCTTTCTGCTTATGCACAGTTTGCACAGAAATGTGCCAATCAATGGTGGAGGCGGGGTTATACAGAGCTCATGAGTATGGAGGACTACATGACAGCAAGTTTACTAGTCCTATACTATATACTGATTTTATTTTTGTTTTTTAATAAAAACTACAGCAAGCAGTCAAGTAAGTCAAATTGAAATTGGCTGGAGCACACTTGGCTCCCGATCCTGTATAGCTTTAGTGCCACTTCACTCCTCTGATGCTGCAGAAATAAAGCTCCCTCTTAAAGAAGCTCAATTCGTGTCGGAACTGTAAATCAAGCAGTAGTGCCCCTCCCCCAGAAGGCAGGAAGCTGGGAGGCTGGGGAGCGATGTGCTCCTGACAGATGTAATGACATATTTTTCCATGATTCAGAAAGTCAAATTGTATCTGCACAATAAATAGAATTTCACTGTCCCAGAATTAGATGGCCAGTTTAGAGGAAACAAAGTGGTAGCAGCATAGCTTGTATAATTACAGGTAGTCGTCGGGTTACGACGGTCTCAAGTTACGTCGTTTTGTGGTTACGACGCTTTATAAGACGCTCTACGTTCAACAGCGGAAGAATAGAGTCCAGTGCTGTACAGAGGAAAACGAGTCTTCTGCACGCCATAACACCCTTCATTATGGCTCCCAAACGTAAGCCAGACTCATATGATACCAGTGCATCAAAGAATAGGTTAGAATAGGTGTAGGGATAGGCTAAGTGTTTGCAGTACTGTACTGTTATTATGGTACAGTACTGTATGAACGTATGGTCCGACTTACGTCGAAATTCGGTTTTCGACGCCGCGTAAGAACGGATCAACATCGTAAGTCAAGGACGACCGGTATTATATTTGTACCTGCCACCCTTTCCCTATATTTTAGTACATTTTATGCAATTTTTTCTTTGTCAGTCCAGAAATCCGGATTATTTTACCCAGCACCTATTGAATTTTGATAACTCCAGATCATAGTGATTTTGCAGTAGTGTTGACCGGAGACCATTGTATACCAGTCTATTACTCCATAAAAACCTATTATTTCCTTTGAGTAAGAGGTCAGGTTCATTTCCGCTTACTAACCCACACTGGCATTAGTCATCCTGCATAGGTCGTAGTGCATAGACCATTACAGCATTCCTCTATTGTCACCTTAGACATGGGTCGATAACCTTATTTTTACAGCCATATTCATTGATCAATGCAACAAGATTATTTAGTTGTGCATTATTTTTCTGCATTTGTTCGGTATTGGGTCCCATAGGATTTGTATACATGTATACATACAATACAAAGGATGTATTGTTACTGGAAGTCCCGAAAATGAAAACATGAAATTCCTGCTGTTGAGGGGTAGTTTTGTGGAAGCTACAATGACTTTGATTCATTTCTTTAATCTGTTGCTGTGCTTGGGTCTGATTTACTATATTGTGTTAAGGCCAAATGAAAATTTTAGGAAACTTTCTATTGGGAATGGTTTGTATTATTCCCCTTTCGGAAGTTTATCCTGATTCTGTATTATCACTTATATACAAATCAGTGCATTATATTCTTGAAAGAGCAGAACATACACATTTACATTGCAATTGGGATTTGTGTAGAGAGAGTATTATGGGAATACATCAGCGGGAGCATGCTAGTTGCTAGAATAGAATGACACATATTAGAGAAAAATGAATTTCCAGAAGTTTGTGCTAAATTTGCCATGTTATTTCAAGAGTATGGTGTTTCTGGGGTTGTTTGTGTCACACTATTTAAATTAAGGTAGATATATGGCAGGAGATGTAGTATATTAGCATAGCACCCTACTTATCGTTGACGCTAGGCCGGTAAACACTCTGCACAGCCCGAATAATCATTGGTTGGCCAGTAATTGGCATTATCAAGACAATATGTAGATGTAACAATGTATACACAGTCTGTTTGTATTAGGGTACCGTCACACTTTAGCGTCGCAGCAGCGATCCCACCAGCGATCTGACCTGGTCAGGATCGCTGCTGCGTCGCTACATGGTCACTGGTGAGCTGTGAAACAGGCAGATCTCACCAGCGACCAGTGACCAGCCCCCAGCCAGCAGCGACGTGCAAGCGACGCTGCGCTTGCACGGAGCCAGCGTCTGGAAGCTGCGGACACTGGTAACTAAGGTAAACATTGGGTATGGTTACCCGATGTTTACCTTAGTTACCAGCTCACACCGCTTAGCTTAGCGTGTGCAGGGAGCAGGAGCCGGCACTGGCAGCGTGAGAGCTGCGGAGGCTGGTAACGAAGGTAAATATCGGGTAACCACCTTGGTTACCCGATGTTTACCTTGGTTACAGCTTACAGCAGGCTGTCAGACGCCGGCTCCTGCTCCCTGCAAATTCAGGATTGTTGTTCTCTTGCTGTCACACACAGCGATGTGTGCTCATCAGCGGGAGAGCAACAATAAAAAAACGAACCAGGGCTGTGTGTAACGAGCAGCGATCTCACAGCAGGGGCCAGATCGCTGCTCAGTGTCATACACAGCGAGATCGCTAATGAGGTCACAAAAAACGTGACTCAGCAGCGATCTCGGTAGCGATCTCGCTGTGTGTGAAGTACCCCTTAGACACTCCTTAAAAGGGTACTCTTGAACATTTATGGCCTATGCACAGCAAAGGTTAGTCTAGGTTTTCCTGCATCCGGGGTAGTAATTCAGTTTGGTGCACTGTTCTATACTCAGCTTAAGTGGTTTGAGCAGTTATGTCAGAGCTCAAATGCAATTTTCATACTTAGTCACATAACGAGTAGCTTCTCTTTCTAATTTTCTCAATGTTCAGTGAAAAATCACAGCCCCTACATAATTGAGTGGAGCAGAAAGAGAGGCTAGTTGGCACATGACTGTAAATATGAAAATTGCATACGCTTGGTCATGTGCTGGAAGCGGCAAGCAGAGCTGAATCCTCCTGACAGCGAGAATATTACATGCTATTATAACCTGGTGTTGTACAATGCTTAATTTTATAATTACATCTCCTAACATAACTATAGATGTAGCAATCTTTAGCTAGTCAGATAACACAATAATGTATTAACATTGCCGTGTATCATGTTATCTAAAAAGCTATGGATCGTTACATGTGTACAGGATAATAACCAAACACAGGAATATAGCACCAGAACATCCAACAGAACAGATATACATTACCAGAACCACCAACAGTACAGATATACATTGCCAGAACCGAACCACCAACAGTACAGAAATACAGCACCAGAACTACGAACCGTACAGAAATACAGCCCCCAGCTTTGTGCAGCAATCAATTGTAATTTGAGGCCAGCCCTTGATACAATTGTATCTCATAAACCTACTACTCCCAGATTATCCTTAACAATGGTAAGGAAATACTGGGAGTTGTTTTTACCAGATATCATCAGGAACCACGGAACTGATGAGACATATTCAGTATCACAACAATTATCATCCAGGAACCTTGTAAGTAATCTCTTCTCTGACTAGAATTCTTTCTTGTCTTCTCCATCTTGTGTAAATGCCATGATGATGTGTCACATCCACAGTTTGCCTTTGCAGACTTCCATCATTTCTGGTCTTTAGTAAATCCGAAAAATAAAATATCTGCCCTATGCTTTGCCCCTGAAAATTACCCCAAACTGTACAAAATATGACCCTTCCGGCCTATGACTCTTAAGGGGGCTTTACACGCTGCGACATCGCTAATGCGGAGTCGTTGGGGTCACGGAATTTGTGACGCACATCCGGCCGCATTAGCGATGTTGCTGCGGGTGACACCGATGAGCGATTTTGCATCGTTGCAAAAACGTGCAAAATCGCTCATCGGTGACATGGGGGTCCATTCTCGATTATCGTTACTGCAGCAGTAACTATGTAGTTCGTCGCTCCTGCGGCAGCACACATCGCTATGTGTGACGCCGCAGGAACGAGGAACCTCTCCTTACCTGCCTCCCGGCCGCTATGAGGAAGGAAGGAGGTGGGCGGGATGTTCCGGCCACTCATCTCCACCCCTCCGCTTCTATTGGGCGGCCGCTCAGTGACGTCGCTGTGACGCCGCACGGACCGCCCCCTTAGAAAGGAGGTGGTTCGCCGGTCACAATGACGTCGCCGGGCAGGTAAGTATGTGTGACGGGTCTGCGCAATGTTGTGCGGCACGGGCAGCGATTTGCCCGTGTCGCACAACAGATGGGGGCGGGTACCCACGCTAGCTATATCGGGACCGATATCGCAGCGTGTAAAGTAGCCTTTATTGTACATGACCCTCACTCTGTCCTCTCTATACTGGGCTGCTCTTCACCTTGTGCCCGCACACTGTGCTCCCCTATATTGCTCAGCCTTTATATTGAGCACCCTCCTTATACTCTACGCCCCGCATACTGTTCCTTCACACTAGCCCCCATGCTGCTCCCTTTCTATATTTATTTCCTTCACTACCAAGTCTCTAAGTAGTGCCCTCTGACTTTTCTATCCCCTCACACATTTCTCCCTACATACTGTTCCATCACATCACCCCCCCATTTCCCCCTTCCTCCATACTGTCTCCTCACACATTTTCCTTTTCCCACCATATTGTCTTTGCACAATTACACCTGCTTTGGAGGTGGAAGTGGGTTTACTTACCTCAGGGCCCCCTTGCGGCTGCGTAGGTTACAGCAATGGTGTGTCTGCCTCTGATGCAGCAGATTTTAAAAGTAACAACAATGTAGATGGGATTTCATGAGATCTCATCCTCATGCTGCAGAATATATCTGCAGCATAAATTAGCTGTCACTGTAAATTTGAAATCCTTAGCTTGTCCATTTATATTAAATATGAAAAGGTCTGACGGTGCCAAAAATATACTGCGGAAATTTCAAAGTAGGAAATTTCAATGGGAACATGCCCTTAGTGAGTGGATTTATTGCTGATTTAAAGCAGATCCTGCACCAAAAATGTGCAACAAATTACAGTTCAGACCAAATGGCTTGTTACCGATTTTAAAATCCAGAACATGCACTGCTTATTAAGGAATTTTTCCAGACCATTCTCAAGCCAGCAGTTACATCCACAGCAAAGTAACACGGATTTTGTCATAGACATGTGGAAAACTTCTGTAAGATCCTGGCTATTTATATAACTTTGATTGTTACATGGAAATGGGAAGGGAGAAATGTTTCCACAAAAGGATACAAATGATAAAATAATTAAATCCCACTTTTATTTTTTGTTTACCAGATTGTAGCTCTCAATAAAACAAAAGAACGGATGCGTCCTTATCACATCAACAACGAGGAAGAAGACCCAGACATCAAGAAAATAAAGAAGGTAACTCAACCCCCAAGATATGTGCGCTGTCAAGTAAAAGTACCAATCATTGTGTTTTACAATTCTCTAAACATTGTCTTAATTGTTGGGATTTTGGAATTCCATTAATTACATTTTTGAGACTTATCTCATTAGGAGCAATCATCAGAAAACCATTACCAGACAACAGGAATCCATTTAAAACATTTCTTCCTTTATTTGATGCCATTGAAACATTCAGATATCCACCCTATGTGTCCTTTGCACTGTGACACACCATGCATTTTGGATTAGTCCTTCATAGTTATCCTATAAGGCTATGTGTCCACGGTAGAATGTACCTGCGGATTTTTCTGCATGAAAATCCGCGACTTTCGCGGCAAATCCGCACCCGCGGATTTGCCGCGGATTTACCGCGGATTTGCCGCGGATTTTGATGCAGATTTTTTTTTTTTTCCCCCATTCTATACCCAAAATCCGCACCAAAATCTGCAACAAATAATTGACATGCTGCAGATTTTTCCGCATCAAAATCCGCGGCAAATCCGCAGCGGAAAAATCCGCAGAATGGACACAGCATTTCCAAAATGCCATTGAAATGGCTTCGAAGTGCCGCTGCTGCAGATTTTCGGGAAATCAGCGGTAAATCCGCGGCAAATCCGCAGCGTCGGCACATAGCCTTAATAGGTGGAAAAGCACCTGTATACCTTATATAATTCTCATCCTACAGCTATGTCTCCCGACTCTCCCTATACACATGAATGCTTAACTGAGCACTTACCATATGTATTCTATAAGACAAGAACAGAGTAAGCCACTGCTAGACTCTACTCTCACCGGCTTCTCTGCCTATACAATAGTATCTGGAGAAAAGAAATCAAACTGGCCTCTTCCTTTCTCTCCCATTATCTGTGGGTGGGAAGAGTTGAAAGCACACTAGACATGTTAGAAGGGTGTGTAATGGATTTACGGCACGCGGTAGAATATGGAAGGCTCTTGTATAGGGTCCAACCCGGTATCCAGAAAAACAAACAAATCCAGCACTCAAGGTGAAAATAAGATTTATTCAATATGATGTGGAATCTGTGTGTGACGTTTTGGTCATGGACCTTTCTAACACATACACATGGGGAGGATGCCACATAGAGTAAAGGATGGCAGCGCTGTATGGAAATGCGACTTGTGTCGCTGTGGTATGGTGCACACCGTACCACAGTGACGCAGGTCGCAATGCCATACAGAGCTGCAATCCATTACTCCATGTGGCATCCTCCCTATGTGTATGTTTGAGAAAGGTCCAAGACCAAAATGCCATGCCTGCACGCAGACGCCACGACCATATTGAATAAATCCTTATTTTCACCTTGAGTGCCGGATTCCTTTACTTTAGTAGGGTGGTCAGTGTTGCCAAAATTGGTAGGCTCAGCATTTATCTGAAGCCTACACTCTAAACTGGCCTTATGCACATTAGACCGCTGTCAGCTGAATGGAACTATGGTTCGGCAAATGGTTTTTTTGATGGCTGTCTCTCCCTACTCCTCCACATCGGGGAGCTCAGTCTGCCTGGCACTCATATGTTCTCTCCAATTAAACTGCTTCCGAACTCCTCTAGTGATTCGTCTCTTAATGAACAAAAGGATCGGCAATCCAAAGTCGGGCATATCGGCTCCTTATCTCCCCTGACCTCATCTGTCAGGGAAGATATGGAGGCACCAATGTCTATGGGAGCCTTAGGTTTTTTGTTTTTATTTTTGGGTGCATTAACTATTGTGCTTGGAATGGGTTAACAAATCTAACCAGCCCTGACATTCTAATGACAGTTCATCAGATAATCGATAACAAAGAAGTTACTTGTGCCTACCCAAGTTTTCTTCCTCTGTTGGTGCAGTTATGATTGCAATGCATACAGCATGATGTCAGACATAAGGTCGTCTTTGTTCTGTTCGGCTCTTATCGCCTACATTCATTGTTGTCTTATTTCCATACCAAAGAATAGACTGACCAAAACATGAGCAGAAATTCTGAATTCATCACTTGTTTGTTACTCCATCTGTTCTTTTTAGAACCAACATTATGTTCTGATTAATATCTTACTATATCTTATTAGAGGGTGGACCCTGCCAACGTATAATGAAATAATAAAAATCTGCCTGTCTTTAGCCACCGCTATGGGCTTGTCCTTCCTGTGCTTTTATTATTCGGCTCAATATAGTGGTATTCTCCTGGTCACCCCGTAGTGGTGGCTGAAGAAAGCAACAAATCTCCTACTTAGACATTGCAGGCTTTGTAGGGGTGAAATGGAGTCCTAAATGGATCATGATAAATTGAAATATACAAAATGATGTTCATGGATGTAACTTTGCAGGGAGAGGGGATGACCAGGCACAGCCAGAAATGTTCTTCATTATTTCAATTGTGACCATAACGTTCTCCAGTTCCTGACTGAAGTCTATTTTTTGTGGTGGCCCATGGAAGCTTGAAATCCAATGAAAGGCGCATTCTGCTTAATGAATTTAGCACATCTTACTCCAGTGCTCTAGTCATCTAGATTGTTGGGAAAACGCCAGTCTTCATTAATTCAGGAGCTCAGGTGTCTTTAGTTTGGCTGACCTCATTATTGCCTTACATTATGTTGTCCTTTCATACTTGCATGTTTACAGCCCTAAACGAGGGATACAAAGGTTCTCACTGTCTTAAATTGACCATATTGTGGACCTCCTCATTCTCACACCAGGACAGACATACAAATACATTATAGAAGCTCTGTAGAATTGGTAAAACATTTTATTATACATATTGGTCAGATTGGCTTTTGTATGTCTGTTTCTTCAGGTTCAAAGTTTCATGCGTGGCTGGCTCTGTAGAAGGAAATGGAAAACAATTGTGCAAGACTATATATGTTCTCCGCACGCTGAAAGCATGAGGAAGCGGAATCAAATTGTATTTAACATGGTGGAAGCAGAGGCAGAATACGTCCATCAGCTTTATGTCCTTGTGAACTGTTTTCTACGGCCCTTGAGGATGGCTGCAAGCTCGAAGAAACCACCTATCAGTCATGATGACGTCAGTAGCATATTCCTCAACAGGTAATATTTTATTAGTTTACTAGCTGTACTACCCTGCTTCGCCCGGGTTAATAACTGCTGTTAACAAAATAGAATGTATTAACAAAAATGTATTCTGCACACAAAAAACACAAAACAAATAGATAGATAGAAATGTAATTATTAAAAGGCAAAAACTAAGCTAATAGAAGCATTTCACAACATATATTTCAACACCACAGATATTACACAGATTTAACTAAATTGGCCAAATAATGTGCTCTGTCTGTCTCTTTCGAGGTCTGTCTCTTTCGAGGTCTGTCTGTTTCGAGGTCTGTCTCTTTCGAGGTCTGTCTCTTTCGAGGTCTGTCTCTTTCGAGGTCTGTCTCTTTCCAGGTCTGTCTCTTTCCAGGTCTGTCTCTTTCCAGGTCTGTCTCTTTCCAGGTCTGTCTCTTTCCAGGTCTGTCTCTTTCCAGGTCTGTCTCTTTCCAGGTCTGTCTCTTTCCAGGTCTGTCTCTTTCCAGGTCTGTCTCTTTCCAGGTCTGTCTCTTTCCAGGTCTGTCTCTTTCCAGGTCTGTCTCTTTCCAGGTCTGCCTCTTTCCAGGTCTGCCTCTTTCCAGGTCTGCCTCTTTCCAGGTCTGCCTCTCTTTCCCCGTCTGCCTCTCTTTCCCCGTCTGCCTCTCTTTCCCCGTCTGCCTCTCTTTCCCCGTCTGCCTCTCTTTCCCCGTCTGCCTCTCTTTCCCCGTCTGCCTCTCTTTCCCCGTCTGCCTCTCTTTCCCCGTCTGCCTCTCTTTCCCCGTCTGCCTCTCTTTCCCCGTCTGCCTCTCTTTCCCCGTCTGCCTCTCTTTCCCCGTCTGCCTCTCTTTCCCCGTCTGCCTCTCTTTCCCCGTCTGCCTCTATCTCTCTGTTTCTTTCCCTATTTGTCTCTTTCCAGGTCTGTCTCTTTCCCAGTCTGTCTATACGTCTCTTTGTCTGTGTTTTTTCCTGTCTGTCTCTTTCCCTGTCTGTCTCTGTCTGTATGTCTGTCTGTCTCTTTCCGGGTCTGTCTCTTTCCGGGTCTGTCTCTTTCCGGGTCTGTCTCTTTCCGGGTCTGTCTCTTTCCGGGTCTGTCTCTTTCCGGGTCTGTCTCTTTCCGGGTCTGTCTCTTTCCGGGTCTGTCTCTTTCCGGGTCTGTCTCTTTCCGGGTCTGTCTCTTTCCGGGTCTGTCTCTTTCCGGGTCTGTCTCTTTCCGGGTCTGTCTCTTTCCGGGTCTGTCTCTTTCCGGGTCTGTCTCTTTCCGGGTCTGTCTGTATCTCTGTCTCTTTCCCTTCCTGACTCTGTCTGTCTCTCTATCTGTTTCTCTCTGTCTCTCTCTATCAGTCTCCCCACCGACATCTTATTACCTCACATATAAGCTTCCTATAATATGAAAGTCTTTTGTTCCTATAGCAACCAATCACCGCTCCTACTAATAACCTGTAGTTCCAGGCTCCATTTACTTTAATGGAGACATGTTTTTTGGAGAGTAACTGTAAAGCGCGGGGTTACATTTTTCTGTCAAAACATAGTCTACGACGTTCCCTGGGTCACATGAGGTGTCTGTGCAAAATTTCGTGATTGTAAATGCGACGGTGCGGATACACTTTTTGTTTCACTTTTTCCCCATTATGTAGATTAGGGCAAAATTGATTGGTAAATTGTAACACGCGGGGTTACAATTTCGCCTCACAACATAGCCTATGATGCTCTCGGGGTCCAGACGTGTGAGTGTGTAAAATTTTGTGGCTGTAGCTACGACGGTGCAGATGCCAATCCCGGACATACATACATACACACATTCAGCTTTATATATTAGATGATCCATCTACTGCTGTTTATCTCATGATAATTACGATTATTGGGTAGCACGGTGGCTCAGTGGTTAGCACTGCAGTCTTGCAGCACTGGGGTCCTGGGTTCAAATGCCACCAAGGACAACATCTGCAAGGAGTTTGTATGTTCTCCCCATGTTTGCGTGGGTTTCCTCCGGATTCTCTGTTTTTTTTTTTCCCAGACTATAAAGACCATACTGATAGGGAATTTAGATTGTGAGCCTCAATGGGGACAGTGACGATCACATATGTAAAGTGCTGTGGAATTAATAGTGCTATATAAGTGAGTAAAATAACTAAACATCTAAAGCTTAAAGGAAATTGCTGAAAATGATCTATTGTTTAAATTGGGGTTTTGTGTTAATCTTGTGTTAAATTTTAGTTGTTTTCTTTTAAATTCTATATAAAAAAAATGAAAATTAGATACAGTGGAACCTTGGTTTATGAAAACAATCCGTTCTGGGAGTGTGCTTGTAAACCAAGTTACTCGTTTAGCAAAGTAAAATTTCCCATAGGAAATAATGCAAGCTCAGACAATTCGCTCCACAACTTGTTCAATGTCCCATTCTGGTCCCCTATTGTGTACATTATGCTCACCTTACCTTCCGTTCCATCGCCGGCCTCCTGGTTCTTGTAGTCCGCAGGTACAGGATGTGTGTTGGGTAACCATCGCAACCGATGCCGGAGCTTCCGCTGCCAGATTGGTCAGCGCGCTGCCTTTGAGAAGCGGCTGATACCGGAAGTTCCTCCATCGTCGCGATGGTTACCCGATACACATCCTGTACCGGCGGACTACAAGAACCAGGAGGCCGGCGAGGGAACGGAAGGTAAGGTGAGCATAATATGTGTGTTTGTCTGTGTTTGTGCAGACTGCAAGAGCGGGTCAGAGCGTGGTGAAAGTACGGAACCAGAAGTGTGTGCGGTGAGTATTTGCTTGTACAGCAAATATTGCTCATAAACTGAGTTATTAATTTACAGCAAGCTTTGCTCGTATAGCGAAATACTCACACACCAAGTTACTCGTAAACCGAAGTTCCACTGTATCTTGCAATTTTCACACTCGACACTTGGGCTATTTTAGAGTCCTAACTTCCCATTGTTTCAAAGATATGTCACATGCACATGGCCGCAACAGATAGGCTGTGACTACTTTTATATTGAAGAATGTGGTGAGCCTGTGCGGGGACATTGTGACTGGAGCGTGATCAGCTGTGACGTCTCCTATATTGATTGGTGGATCTCATGTTATTCGCTGTAATAAACGCCTATAAAATTTATGCGGCTGCCATGGTTGCACCAATAATATGTCTGCCCCGATAGGTATATATTAAATTTCCAGAGAGAGCTTTTATATTTGGAAGCATATATATTCATGTCATATCAGATATCATTACAGGTATAAAAGTCTCTAAGCCAGGATGCATAGAAGTAATGGTTTAACACCAGTATAAATTAATGTTATTTTAATATTTCAGTTCTCAAGACATAATTTGATTTTTACATCAGTAAAGCAGATCTATCACTAGATTTCACAATACAAACCGCATACATTATATTATAGATTTCATAGAGCTGATGAGGCTGGCGTGCTTATTTTTAAAATACAGGTCAGGACTGGCTGTATAATACTTTTAACAATATACCGTAAACGCATTCTTCACCCAATTAGCCTGATTAATGGCTTGTCCATAAAGACAAAGAAGCAGTGTACTCTCCAATTAAATCTTCACAAATTAGGTTCGAGCAATAAAATGTCCCAGTCCAAAGACATACTTCTATTCAAGAAAAAAAAAAAAAGATCTACTGCACTACAAGATGAGTAGACCAGCAACTTCAATGGAGTTGGAGTATTGCAGATATTCTTTTTGTCTTGATTTCCTCAGTGTCTCTGCTGCTGCTGAATTCTCACACTGCTCGGTACAATCTGCAGGTTCTTTTTAACACATTTGACCTTATGAGCTATCTAACTCTTCAGATGAACTCCTAAAATGCTGGTTATATTATTAGAATTATAGAGCCATTCTGACACAAATTGTCAAATAAAGTATACCAACCTTATCAAGTCTAAGAACCCCATGTAATAATGTAAGCAGTTTGTTCTGTGAAATCTCATGACAGATTGCATCAATCAGAGGAAGGTCTAGAGAGTATGACAGAGTCTATGTAAGCTATCTGTACTCCTTGCATTAAAATGCTGTATTTCTGCTCAAAAAAATAGCTCAATAATATCAAATGTGGTGCTCCACAACATGATTTTGTCTTGGATTCATAAAGAATCAGTGTGAAAAACCTTTCATGTTCATAAAATTGTAAGCAAAGAGAGGAAACTTCTAAAGGCTCCTGTACATTGCAATACCACTTATAGGCATAGAGTATAACAGAGTTAAAGGATCATGTACATGACAATGCTCATGTGTAGCACTGTAGGCACAAACTTGCAGAGTAAGGACTCATGTTCATGACATTGCTGATGTGTACCAATTGTAGGCACAGACTGGGAGAGTAGAGGCTCGTGTATATGGCAATGATCATGTGTAGCAACTGTAGGCATACTATGGCAGAGTAGGGGCTAATGTACATAGAAATTCCCGTCTGTAGCACTGTAGGCACACACTGGAAGTGTAGGGGCTCGTGTATACGGCAATGCTCATGTGTAGCAACTGTAGGCACACAGGCAGAGTAGAGGCTCATGTACATAGCAATGCACAAGTGTACCAACTGTAGACACACACTGGCAGAGTAGGTGCTCATGTACATAACAATGCTCATGTGTAGCAACTGTAGGCACACACAGCCAGAGGAGGGGCTCATGTACATGGCAATGCTTGATTAATACCTAAAGGCACTTGGTGGTGCAGAGTAAAGGGGTCATATGCATGTGATGCTGATTGGTACACTTATAGGCACACTGGTACACAGTACATGGCAATGCTCAGGTGTAGCATGCATAGAAAGTCTTTCTAATGTTTCCTACGGTCTATATGACTTCTATAAAGCTAATCTTTGAGCTGTTGTACATAGAACCTTGGACTAGCTGGCCATCCCCATAACATCAAATGGAATAGAACAATCTACAAAGAGAAAATAAAAAAGTAACGTCTGGTTTTAATTAGTATAAACGTATAGGTGATACATTCCCTTTAAAGCCTAGTATCCATGTTGCTTTCTCTAGAAACCTGTACTGTTGGCTTATGTATGTCGGTGACATTGTGTTTGCTAGGAAATGGCAGAAAGATTTAGCTATGACTGCGGTGACTATTATAAACCTGACTGGATGAAGATTGGTGTTACATGACTTATCTCGACTTTCCATTATTCACATTGATGAAGGCGATCTTTGTATATCTCCTTCTATGTCTGTGGAGCTTAGCCTGGGAACTTGACTGACATGCTAGAATCATCACACAATTGGTATTCTGAGAAATGTCATCTGTGCAGATAGAGATTTGTGTAATAATCCATCACCAATCCCAGTGATTGAGTCTGAGATTCCCGTGTTTGCTCATGAAGGGAGCGCTTTATCTTATATGGCATTTCTTCTGGTTTTCTTTATTGTGTGTTTTTAGAGCCGCCAAGTCTTTATAGATCTTAATAAAATAAACTAAATGGAAGGCGACATCCTGTAGTTTGGTAATGACGTATGTGTTCCCTATGATTTTACTGAATAGATATATTCCCATGCCTTCCATAACTAATTTACCAATGTCTCAGATATTCTGCAGCAGAACCTCTCTAGAAATCATATATGTCCAATCCTATGAAGACTAATCTTCTGAAGAACCATCATAAAATGACAACTAAATTTCATTACCAAATACTTGTTTGTATTTTACATAGTCATCTTCAATACATATTAACTTACGCAGTCTAGGGGACAGGAAAAAAATCTCCTAATTGAATTCAGTAAAGTCCAGTAATGAAAGTCAGATACACTGAGTCATTAGCTAGGACATATTTCTAATAGCTGGCACCAGAGCAGTTTCTAGGGAATTTGACCAACAAAGTGAACATCAAAAAATGCCCCCGCACCCCCCTCAACAATATCAAATAACTGATTACATCTATAATACTGCGGCATTAGATCAATTCCAATAAAGATGTTTCTTATGGTTAACTCCATTATGTCGTTCAATGTGCCTTGGAATGATGAAGCTTTAAGATTTCCCTTCACATGAATTAAAGGGAACCTGTCACCAGGTTTTTCCCCATATAAACTGCAGCCACCACCAGTGAGCCCTTATATACAGCAGACTACTGGGACCCCACCACTGAACCAATCTCCCATGCCCGAACAAAACACACAATTGTAGTAAACCAAATCAACTTTATTGGAGAGGTAATCAAATATTTATACAAACTCTCATCTTTTGTTGGGTTGGGGTCGGTCACAGCTTAAAATTAACAGTTGTAATTATCCAACCGGATATACCATTTCACACGAGGCGTAATGCCAGGCCGGACTCCCGGCGCAATCAACCTTCGCTTAACATCCACCATTTTCAACCACTGACCACCACGGAGGAGCAAAAGTCGCTAGACTGCGCTCCGACCCCCACCCATAAAAAAGAGGGCCTGCTCAATGCCATCTTGAAGGCAAATAAAATAGCTGCCTGTCCCTTATGGAGTTTTACCACGTCAGACCTCTTGGGACAGGAACAGAGCTCATCACCGAATACGAAAAACTTGGGCGATACCGCACCGTCCATTAGTGAAGCAATAAATGAAGGCCACCATAATGCACAAAACAAGAGGAACGCCACTACCAACGTGCTGAAAATCAGGGTTTGCAAACCAGTCCGTGCAGCCTCGGTAGCAGCACACATCCTAAAAGAATGTGTACCAAAACCGAAAGGGTTAAGGCCGAGTAAACCAAAGACACTGACGTAAAAGGAACAAAAACTGGAACTTTTGATAGCTAGGGACTATCCTCTAGAGGTAGAAGGAAACACCGGAGCTGAGCAGCGCATGTAGTTGTTAACTAAAGAATACCTACTGGATGGATCCGTTCCTGGACTTACAAACCCAAACACGTAAAACCGCCCGAAAACCACCGGAACAGTGCTTTGCAAAACAACTACTCACCGATTCGACAAGCGCCAAAAAAGATTAAGCCAAAGGAAAAAACGCAAAAAGAGGATCAAAAAAAGTCTCCCTTTGAGGAGGTCGGTAACGACGGCGATGATGCCCATGGGGCACAACTGAGCCATTTGAGGAATATGGTGTAGTGGAAGGAGAACGCCACCTCGATGAACGGGAATGGCGGCTCCTCCGAGAGGATCTAGAATGACGGGAGGAATGGTGGCTATGTCTGCCATGTGATCCAGCAGAGCGTCTGCCGTCAGGGCTGCGAGAGGTTGATGCTGAGGAGAATAAGGAGGAGCGGATACCACGCTCACGGCAACTACGACCGCGGGCCATGGATCCAGCAACCGCTTTTGGTGAAATAGGAGCAAATGGGGATTGTGCAGGTGGAGGAGGGGCAGACACTGCATGGTGTACACTTGCAGAGCATCTGCATAGGCCAGGGCTGCAAAGGGATGAAGCTGAGGAGAGCAAGGCAGAGCGGATACCGCGCCCACGGCAGCTATGACCGTGGGCCGGGGATCTAGCACCCGCCTGTGTTGGAGCAGGAATATCAGGGGCTTGACGAGCTGGGGCAGGTGGACAAAGTGCAGGAGGGGCTAATAATCAAGCAGACGAGGCTCGTGCAGGTGGGGGAGGGGCAGATACTGCAGGGTGCACACCTGCAGCCCCTGCACCAAAGATGGCATGGTGAGGGGCTGCAACTGAGCAAAGGGGCCAGAAGGGCTTATTACTACCCCAGCACCCAGAGGTGCACCCTGCTGAATAAACTGAGAGGGGGGGTAGGGGCTGCATCATGCCTGCAGATCCTCCTATGAACGAGGAGCCACAGTCATGGTGTCCCCCTGTTATTGTTAGTGACGGTGGTGGCTGTTTTACTAGCGGTTCGGGGAGGCAGGGGTTAACTAATACCGGCCGCAGCTCTACACTGACAGGGGAATAGTGTCGGCGTGCAGCGGCCATGGCCGGAAGCTGGGAGGGAGTGAGGAGCTGGGAGGGGTTGAGGGGTGAGGGGTGAGGGATCCGCATGAGTTGGTGGTACATGGGGGATAATAGCTGCTGACCGCAGGTCCATGCAGCCAGAGGGACAGTACTGGCGCGCAGCCGCTGCGGTCGGGAGCTGGGTGAAAGTGGGCGGTACTAGTTGCGAGGCGCGCGCACGAGAAGTGCGCATGCACCGTGATGTCATAGCTACCGACCGCAGGGCCACGCTACCAGAGGGACAGTACTGGCGTGTAGCCACTGCGGTCGGGAACCGAGAGGAAATTTGGCGGGCTAGTCGCGAGGCGCGAGCACGAGAAGTGCGCACGCCCCGCGACATTTTCGGTGTGGGACTCAGGCGCATGGGTTCACCGAGCGGACCGCCTGCCGCCGGGAATCACCGCCTGAGCCTCAGGAGGGACGGGACGTGACTTATCTAAGAAAGCGTTAAGCCAGGCGTCACCATCCCTCTCGATTCTGTCCCTTATGGCAGCAGCCAAAGTGTCGGCCATCTCTCACCAGCAGCAGACTGTGTCCGGGTTGCCAGCAGCACAGCAGCATCCAAGTCTCAGGATGAGGAGAGGCCGAATCCAGGAAGTAAGGGGAATTATATAGGGGAGCCAATAGTGAGGAAAATAGTGGGATTGGACACCTTAAAAGGGGCAGGATTTGGGCATGGGAGTGGGATTTAAACCCCTTACATACCGGGCTCAGCAGTCAGGGTGCATTCAGTGCAGCCTCACTGACCTGCCCTGCATTCTATTGTGTAGAAGTCCCCAAGACAGTCTAAAAAAGGAGCTTTTGTTATACTCGCAGGCGGGGCGGTCCGGTCCGATGGTTGACGATGGTCTCAATCTGGTGCCTTCTATCTTCTTGCAAGCACCATCCTTCCCTTCTTCATGTGGATGATGCGTTTTATGTCATGCACAGAAAGTCCTCCATAGCAATCTTGTGCATGCGCACTTCTCTCTGCCCTGAAGATGTCAGAGCAAAATACTGTTATTTGCAGGTATGAGGAAAGGTCAAAGAGTGACCGTGCATGCGCACTACAATACATTGCTCTACCCTTGGCAAGACAGAGAAGTGCGTGTGCGCAGGAGCACGATGGAAGACTTTGTGGATGACTTAGGACGGCGATTGCAAGAAGATAAGAGGCCCCGGATCAAGACCAGAGATGCCCATTGGACAGGACCAGCCCACAGGTAAGTATAATAAAAGCTTTTTTTACGTTATACAGATAGTCTTCCGGACTTATATACAGCATTCTAGAATACAGTATATAAGAGCTTACTGGTGGTAGACACAGTTTATAGGGGAAAAATATGGTGACAGGTTTCCTTTAAAGGGAACCAACCAGCAGCTTTATCACATATAAAGTACAGGTTCTCTCATACTGGCGTTAGGATGGCAAATCAATCCATACCTTCAGTTTAAAGATCAGGTCTTTGATTGCAGAAAAAAACTTAACCAAAGGTCCAGAAATTAGTGCATTGCTTGAGTGGCATGTGCATCGGGGCAGGACTTTGTGGGTCGGGTCTTCACTAATGCTTCCTCCTCTGGCTGCCTGCCTACCCTCTATTTAATGTGTCCCCTCTGCCACCGCGATTAGAGCCCTGTCTGGCACATGCAAAGTATTATGTTTTTCTTAAAACTCTTCAGTAAAATGACGCTGGAATCCGCGCATGCACGCACCGCGATCTCCAGTACCATTTTATTGAAGTTCCATGGGTTACATACCCAAAAAGCTTAATTATTTCACTGTCCTTTGTGAATATCAATTGTATTTTTAGCGATATGTTTTCTTTTACTTTAAACTGTTATAATATCATTTTAATTCTGTTGTTGTTCGTGTGCCGTAGGACATTCTGTTAAACATGTTGCGCAGATGTTTAAACCACCCCTACAACTTTTGTGTTATTTGTGGCGAAGTGACTTTAAAATCACAGAGAAGAAGCATAACTCTCTGAGTGAAGAAAAGTTATTTCTTGTATTTTCAGTGCAAAATTGGAGATCCCAAAATATGGGCCCCTCACATTTGTTGGTGATCTTGTGTTACACTTCTCACAAATTGGCTCAATGGTAAACCATGGCACATGGCATTTGCTGTTCCAATGGAATGGAGTAAGCCAAGAGACTATTCTACAGATTGATATTTCTGTATGACAAAGATTGCTGGTAAAAGTCTGTTAGAAGTTGCCAGTCCCTTCTCCACCAACATCTTGGAAATTGGATCCGTAAGAAGATTCAGACGCTGATTTGGTAGAAGAAGCTTATCAAGAAGATCCTGATTTTCTAGGCCTTGAGTCTGGAGAGTCTCACAAACTAAACCTGGTTGATCTAAATTATTTAGTCTGTGATCTGAACCTATCAAAAAAGTCAGGTAGAGCTTTTAGCTTCAAGACTCAAAGGCTGGCACTTGCTGGAGCAGGCTACTTAAAGGGAACCTGTCAGGTACAATATGCATGCACCCAGAACCACAAGCAGTTCTGGGTGCATATTGCTAATCCCTGCCGAACTGTCCCTGTATACACTAGCATAGATAAAGGGATCTTTAGAAAATGTATTTCTAAAGATCTTTTACTGTATGCTAATGAGCGACGGCATTAGTTGCCTGGCCAGTCGCCCCCATTAGCATGTTAGTATGTTCCTGTGGGTGTGCTACCGTACTAATGAATATGCAGCGTCACAGGTTGATCTCACTCACCTCTCCGCCGCCATTGTGTCCGGCTCAGTGCGCATGACCTGAGAGTGTTGATCATGCACACTATGTAAGTTTGAAGCTAGGACGCGTACACCCGGCTTCATAGTGCGCATAACCCAATCTCCGAGGTCATGTGCACTGAGCCGAAATCCCCCGTCGGACGCGATGGCGGCGAAGAGGTGAGTGAGATCATCCTATGATGCTGTGTATTCATTAGCGTGATAGCACGCCCACAAGGGCGTACTAACATGCTAATGTGGACAACTGGCTGGGGAACTAACGCCCAGGGAGCTAGTCCCCTCGCTCATTAGCATATAGTAAAAAATCTTTAGAAATACTTTTTCTAAGGATCTCTTTATCTATACTACTAGATACAGGGACTGTTGGGCAGGGATTAGCAATATGCACCTAGAACTGCTCGTGGTCCTGGGTGCATATTGGACCTGACAGGTTCCCTTTAAATATGTTCTTACTGCCATAGGCAGTAGAAGCTTGAACACTTATTTTCACTGGACTGAGACCTAATTTACATCAATGATACAAACTCTCTGCTAGATGCAATGGGACGAGCACAGACCTGAAGAGTGGAGACTTTTTATAGACTCTTCAAAAAACAGTACTTATGCATAATTGCAACGAAAATGCATCCGATCCTCTGGCTTATGCAACAAGTCTGAAAGAAATGTGAAAATATGCGCCTTCTGCAGTCAAAAGTCCATTGCCAAACTATGAGTGGAATGTTTTTGGTGGCCTAAGTGTTTGGGTTGCAGCTCAGCTATAAAAGGTTTTGTTATTTTTTCTGCAAATGCGATAGCAGAGATTGTAAAAACCATTTAAAGCTAAAACAGTGGTCACCAAGAAATAGTTTCTCCTGGAAAAAAAGAATGTCCTGCCTCAGCCTCTGGTAGCTCCAGAAAACTTGGGCTGATGTAGAACTTTGTCAAGACGATGGATCGTGATGCCGAGGATTTTACATACCTCAGAAACAAGTTTTCACAAATCAACAAGGCCAAGATAAAGGAAAGCATTTTCGTGGGGCCACAAATAAGGGAGAGTAAGAAAGACACTGCTTTTGATACAAAATTGAGACAGTGGCATCGTCGTGAGAGTCGTTCATAAATCTTTGCAAACTACGGTTGGGGACTAAGAAGGGACACACCTGCCTCAAAATATTCAAAAGTTTTGATTTTGCATAATTTAAAAAACAAAAACATATTACGTAATCTGTTAAAATTCAAAAAGAACCACGTTACTCAAAATCGATGCCCGATAGAACAATTCTGAAAGCAGAGTTGGTGAGGGGACAAATTGCCATAATAATCAGCCTATTTTCTACGTTAACACAAAAAAAGGAATATTTCGTAGACCAGTGGAATGGGTGAGCCTCCATATCTGGGCTGCCATGATATATGCTATTATACTTCAAATTAGATTTTTTATTGTACTTAAACTTTTCTTTTTCTCTTTGTATGCCATTTTGCACCTTCTATGAATATCTAATTATTAAGTGATTGCTTTAGACTTTCTACTAGGATTATTTCTTCATTCATTCATTTCAGGGGAATTGCTCTTTACGGTTCACCCACTAACACGTGTCAATTGTGTCTTTTTGTGTTGGATTATTTATTCATATTTTGTTTTAGTTTTTTAATCCTTAATTACTATTCCAGAGGTGTAAAAGATGAACGCAATTCTCACTCCAGTATGGGCTGGGTTGCAATGCAGAAAATTTGCTCCAAAACAAAGTGTAATATATTCAAACATATCAAATACCATATTTTTCGGTTTATAAGGCACCCCGGATTATAAGACCGCACCCCAAATTTAGAGGAGGAAAATAGAAATATTTTTTAATATCAAAATGAGGGTTCGTCTTCCTAGTGTGTCTCAATCCTAATGCTTACCGGGTACAGCGACAGTGGTGGAGTGGTTTAGGAAGGTCACAGGAGGAAGGGTCAGTGATGCTCTGGGCTCAGAGGAGCGGGTGTTGCATCCCAGGGGGGTTAGTGGACGGAGGGTCAATGATACTACGGCCTCAGGGTTGTCAAGGTGGCAGGCACCATTGATCTGCTAGTGTGCTGCGGGGGTGTCACTGCAGTGGAGTGACTCCGGAGGGTCACAGGACGGGCTGTCAGTGTGGAGGTGGGCTCCTGACCTGAGTACGGGCTCAATTGAATCACCCGCGGTTGATGCGATGGACCTCAAGAAAATTGCCACGGAGGAGCCGCTTGCTCAGAAAGGACTCCACAGCCATTTTCTTGAAGTAAATATGCGCATGCGCCACCTCTGCAGCAGTTTTCTTAAAGTTCCTTGTGTCAACCACCAGCGAGTCAATAGATCCCGCAGTCAGATGAGGTGCCCACTGCCACCGCAACGCTGCAGTAACACCCTCAGTATCGTCCACCCTGCCTCCTATGACATCCCCCCCACCACCGCCACTCCGGTAAGCCATGTGTCTTATATTCCAGAAATTATGGTGTATCAAACATTGTGAAACAGTTAAAGGGTAACATAGTCACAATCAAAACTAAATTTAAACACTCTTGTATTGATACATTTATTTTGTTATTTTCTATTATTGCTACTGTTTCCGGTCATAGCAATAAGGACCTTTAAAAATCTGATCTGTACATAATGGTCCACATTTAGATAGATATCTTGTGATGGTAATGTCCAGTGGGGTAAGCATTTCATCAAAATAGCTTATGCTGAGTCAACAATAGGAGAATTATGTTCAACATAATCTTCCTTCCTCCTCAATGTATGTAAATCAATAATACTCAAGACATTACTTAAGAGATTAAAGCATAAGTAGCAAAGTATTTCCATCTTTAGACCCATATGATTATATAACTATACAGGGATGGGCGCTGCAGAAAGTTTGGTATCACAAAAACTCCAGAAGTTTTGTTCAACAATGCTCTCCGCTAGCCAATCCCAGAAGTGAGGGAAAAAAACAATAACAAAGACTTTAGAAGAATGATGACTTTCCAGCTAGACCAAGTTTCATGGTTTTGTCCAATTTTTTTTTCTAAAGACTAAATCCACACTCCCAGTATATAGCCAGTTATACCCAAAAGTAATGATATTATCGAATGTTCGATAAAAGGATGTATTTATTGCACGTGATAAGATCCAGGCATCAGTTTAGATGTTTGGCAAATCAGGAAATGATTGTGGTCTTCATAATGGCAACAGCTTTTCATATCCTTTCATTGCTAAGAGTCCAGATCTCATTTTAACCCTTTTTATAACCATTGGCAAATGAAAGTGCAGCTGTTGTGACCTAACCTCCCTCAAATCTCCTGTGCAAATAAGTCTTTACTAGAGTTGAGTGAGTACCTAACTATCATAACGAGTTCTGTCTAATACTCGCGTATTTGTTCCAAATAGCGTGTGCAATGCAAGTCAGTGGGGAAAAACTCGTAAAGTAACAAGTAACCCGAATGCTATACTATTCGTGCGAGTGGCAAATAGTATGGCATTCGGATTACTCGTTACATTGTGAGTATTCGCCATTGACTTGCATTGCACACGCTATTCAGAATTAATATGCGAGTATTAGACTGTACTTGTTATGTGTAAGGAGAGTACGAATAGTTAGGTACTCGCTCAACTCTAGCCCTTACTATGGCACATATTCCTTAACAATTCAGTAAGACAAATCTGAGCCTACTACAGATCTCTTAACTAATCAAATTTGAAAAATAAAGATGTTTCCCAGGGGTTATAGGTGACACCACATTTCTCATTCAGAGTGCTAAGAAATTGCCAGAGAACTTATGGTGCAAATCTACAACTTGTCAGATCAATGATAGAATGATTTTTGAAAGTCAGCAACATGTCAATATAACCTAAATTTAATTCTATGCATTTTATTATTATATAAATTTACTATAAATGGACTCTGCCCCTCTTTTTAGTTATTAATATGGGAATACAGGTGGCATAAAGGTAAACGTAGCCATAGTGGTATGCCTCCTGGATGAGGGGTCGTTTGGCAAAAATCCTCCTTTAAGGCTGTGTGCGCATGTTGCGTTTTTCATGTGTTTACGCAGCATTTTAAACTGCAGTGTAAATGTATGCGTTCTGCGTCCCCAGCAAAGTCTGAGAATTAAGCAAATTCCATGCGCACGTTGCTTTTTTAAACGCAAATATTTGACAAAATGAATGCGTTTAAAAAAAGCAACATGTCACTTCTTTCGTGCGTTTCGGATGCATTTCCCTCTCTGTAGGAGAGCACGCATCCAGAACACATTCAAGCTGCATTCAAAATGCATCCCAAACACAGCATTTTGGATGCATTTTTAAACGCACATGTGTGAAGCCCCACAGGTGTTGTGTCGGTGCATTACCTTCAGGGACTCCACTCGGCTGGATCTCGTCACAGGTAGGGAATCTTCTATTGTCGTGACGCCACTCTCAGTATTGCGGTCAGTGGGGACCGCCACTGCAGGTTGAGGGACGCCTGGGGCTGATGGTGAGTGCAGTTAGTTGGAATAGCCTCCTGAGAGTGAGGCAAGCCCCAGGGCCCTGTGTAGGTGCGTAGTACCACAAGGCGCAGAATAACTCCACACAGGCAGAATGTCTTTCAGGGTTTTTACTCACTTCAGGTGGCAGGGTGAGTAACCCGGGCGTAGCTGGGATGAACCAGGGTGGAACCAGGTATCCTTCAGGCTGACTTCTGATGGTGACTACCAACTCGCCTTCCTTAGCCCTTGGTGGTTTGGGGTAACCCCGACTTTTAGTCCCTATGGGGGTCACCCAGGGAAGTTGCTGAAGCCTCTCTCCCCTTCGTTTGCCGTGTGCTTGTTGCCTGGGCCAGATCACTCCAGCTTCTTGCCTCCTGTGAACTGTGGGCCCTAACTGTGGCTACGTGGCTGCGGCTTTTAGGTGTTGTGGTGTGGGCTTTGAGGGCCCCACACCGGCAGGTTTAGCAAGGAAAGGTGGATCTATCCCCGCTCCGGGATCTGCCGCCCGTTTGGGCCTGGTACTCCCTAGCAGTCTCCTTACTTCCCACTCTGTGCTCTCTAGCTGGAGATGGGTTTCGGGTAGCACTCCTAGGTGACTGTTCTCCCCCGTCGGTAGCCACTGCGCGGACGCTGTCAGACTACAGCAGCACCAGGGGTCTGCTCCTCTCTGAGCTCCCTGGACTCTGCACTGAACCGGCTCACATCTGGGACCTTCACTGCTGCTCCTGTCAGAGCCTCACTTTCCTGCTCCTCACTCCTCCACACTCTGCTGCAGACTGTTTACTCCTCCTTCTCTTTTCCCTTTTGTGCCTGCCTACGCCACCTAGCAACCAGACTCTCTTACCACACCCCTTGAGAGGAGATGGAGGCTTTTGGCCCCCTCCACTATTCCAGTGGAGGTGAAGGCTTTTCCCCCTCCTGGGATCCCCAGGGGTCCTCTCAAAGGTACATGTGTGAGACCTGATCACTATGCGCCTGTGTAGTCACACCTCGGTCAGCCTTCTGGATTACCTGTATTGTACTGTCCCCAGCATGGGTGCAGTACTCAGTGGTGCCTGACCAGGTCAGGGGCGCCACATTCCCCCTTAGTTATCACCAGCACGTCCTCGGGCTGCAAGACAACATTTTAAAATGCATAAAACATTAAAACATGTAAAACATTTTTAAAAGCACCAGGTACCATACATCACCACCCTCCACCCACAAGTCCATTAACCCACCCAAAACCCTCTCACGTTGGCCGCGCCTTCAGCCACTTCTGGCAGGATGTAGAGGCGGCTTTCATGGTCTGGTGGTCTTCAGGGTATACCTGGCCTGGTGGAGCCGCGCCTTCAGCCTCTTCTGGCAGGATGTAGAGGCGGCCTCCACAGTTGGTGCTGACCAGGTACCCTCTTTGTGGTGGAGAGCCAGGCCCCATAAACAGGCATGCTCTCTGGTTGCAGGTGAGCCAAGGCCCTATATACGGACGTGCTCCCTGGTTGCAGACGAGCCAAGCCCCTAAACAGGCTGACTCTGGTGGTGGTGGTGCCCTCTGGTGTAACTATTTACACTGCGAGAGTTTGTGGCTATAGCCAGTTCATAGCCTTAAGGTTCATTTCTCACATTAGTTTATGTGGGCACATCTCTTAAACAGTAACGTTGCAAACTTTCAAACTGTCAAACTGGGAACTTCTATGCTTCTTACTTTAGGCAGATTCCTCTTCACCAGGGCTTGGGCCTGTAGGGCTGCGGCACCTGCTGCTTTCTTGGCCTTTTTCTTCATCTTGGTCATCAATGGGTTCCTTTTCTTTTCTTTCCTCTGTATCTTCTGTATCTGTTTCTTTCTCTGTATCTGTTTCTTTCTCTGTAGGACATGGTGTTACGTCTAGCGCATACCACCCTCTTTCTCCTTGATGCATGGTAAACTGTACGGAGTCTCCTGTACGCAGGTTCCTTCCAGGATGTCCTCTGGGCAAATTAGCTCTGACGTCTCTCCTATTGACAAAAATGCCTTCTTTGATACCATGTGCAACGATGAATCCGTATCCTGACTTCAGGCTAAAGTCTTCCACAATTCCTCTACAAAGGGGTCCTCTGACCTGTGCTTTGGCTCTTCTCAGGAACCGTTTTTCTTCTAGGTCTCTGGCCGTGACTTCTCTCTGCTCTGGGGATGGCGGTGCAGGGAAAGACTGGGTTCTGCTACGGCGCCGTGTCTTGCGGGCTGGATTCTGCGAGGTACAGCTTACCAGCTCCCAGGTGAGGCTTTTGGGCAGATCTTCTTCCGCAGACGGTGTCAGGTCTTCTTCATCCCAGCGGGAGTATGGCAACATCTCTGGCTCTGGGCATGGATCCACTGCTGGTATCTCCGAGGTCAGCGCCTCAGCTTTCTGGCCTCCTCTCCCCCTTAGTTCTTCTAAGCACTCCTTCGGTGGCAGTGCTGGGGATGGGCTTTCTTCAGCAGACCCAGATGGGGACCTCTTTGACGTGGTTGCTGCAGGGGTCGTCTTGGGGGTATGCGGAGGGAGCATGTACCGGTCCACCATCTCCTGTGGGAACTTGGCCTCCAGGTCAGCCTTCAGCTGCCAGTATGCGGGGTCCTCACCTACCAGGGACTTCCTAGCAGGGACTTCTTTAGACTGGGGAGCGGTGTCTGCTCTGGCCTTGCAGGCCGGGGTAAACAATGGTACGTCTGTCTTGTCTTGGCGGGCCGCGCAGGGCATCGCTGCGGCAGCCTGGATCGGCGTCGCTGTCGCGATGGGATCCTTGCAGGCTGGGCTGGGCATCGCTGCAGCGATCTGGGCTTGGCGGGCCGCACCTGACGTGGCGGCGGCCTGGTTCAGCACCTCACTTGCGGCGCGGACGAGCGTTGCTGCTGCGGTGGGGTCTCGGCGGGCCGGGCCTAGCATGGCGGCGGCCTGGGTTAGCGTCACACCTGCGGCGCGGATGAGGGTCGCGGCGGCAGCCGGATCTTTGCGGGCCGGGCTGGGCGTTGTTGCAGGGACCGGGTCTTGGTGGGCCGAGCAGGGCATCGCTGCTTCGGCCTGGGCTTGGCGGGCCGCGCCTGGCATGGCTGCGGCCTGGATCAGCGTCGCCGCGCCGGGCGCCTCTTCAGGGACCGCGGGCGTGACAGCAGGGGTCGGGGCACTCGCGCTGGCAGGGGCATCACTGGACTCACCCATCGGTGGCAGCATCGGGGTCTGAGTCGTCGCCGTCCGGTCTGGCACTCGGCGCGCGGCTCTCCCTTCATAGGCCTGAACCGCCGCGGTCATCCCCAGGAACTCCGCACGTCCCTCTCTGATCTGCCTTCCGATCCTGGCTTCCAGTTGTTCGCAGAACTCGGCAAGCTCCCGACACCACCAGGCAGCGGAGCCTGGCTCTGGGTCTCTGCATTCAGACGCCATTTTCTCTAACAACAAGCTGCTGGCTTCTTTTCCGTTCCGCCGTCTCTGGACGCTTCCGCTCTCTTCACAAGCGAGGTCCGAACTCTGCAGGGGATCTCTGGGTAGCCACACCTCTTCGTGGGCGGTAACTTCTCCCAGCGCGGGCTGCTGTTGTTTTTCAGCGCGCTTTTCATGGTGGCAATATGGCGGCGCTTCCAATTTTTCAAGCGGACCGCCCAGGCACATGGTCACCTGTCTGGACAGGTCTAGTCCTTATCCTGTTCGTGACGCCAGATGTGAAGCCCCACAGGTGTTGTGTCGGTGCATTACCTTCAGGGACTCCACTCGGCTGGATCTCGTCACAGGTAGGGAATCTTCTATTGTCGTGACGCCACTCTCAGTATTGCGGTCAGTGGGGACCGCCACTGCAGGTTGAGGGACGCCTGGGGCTGATGGTGAGTGCAGTTAGTTGGAATAGCCTCCTGAGAGTGAGGCAAGCCCCAGGGCCCTGTGTAGGTGCGTAGTACCACAAGGCGCAGAATAACTCCACACAGGCAGAATGTCTTTCAGGGTTTTTACTCACTTCAGGTGGCAGGGTGAGTAACCCGGGCGTAGCTGGGATGAACCAGGGTGGAACCAGGTATCCTTCAGGCTGACTTCTGATGGTGACTACCAACTCGCCTTCCTTAGCCCTTGGTGGTTTGGGGTAACCCCGACTTTTAGTCCCTATGGGGGTCACCCAGGGAAGTTGCTGAAGCCTCTCTCCCCTTCGTTTGCCGTGTGCTTGTTGCCTGGGCCAGATCACTCCAGCTTCTTGCCTCCTGTGAACTGTGGGCCCTAACTGTGGCTACGTGGCTGCGGCTTTTAGGTGTTGTGGTGTGGGCTTTGAGGGCCCCACACCGGCAGGTTTAGCAAGGAAAGGTGGATCTATCCCCGCTCCGGGATCTGCCGCCCGTTTGGGCCTGGTACTCCCTAGCAGTCTCCTTACTTCCCACTCTGTGCTCTCTCTCTAGCTGGAGATGGGTTTCGGGTAGCACTCCTAGGTGACCGTTCTCCCCCGTCGGTAGCCACTGCGCGGACGCTGTCAGACTACAGCAGCACCAGGGGTCTGCTCCTCTCTGAGCTCCCTGGACTCTGCACTGAACCGGCTCACATCTGGGACCTTCACTGCTGCTCCTGTCAGAGCCTCACTTTCCTGCTCCTCACTCCTCCACACTCTGCTGCAGACTGTTTACTCCTCCTTCTCTTTTCCCTTTTGTGCCTGCCTACGCCACCTAGCAACCAGACTCTCTTACCACACCCCTTGAGAGGAGATGGAGGCTTTTGGCCCCCTCCACTATTCCAGTGGAGGTGAAGGCTTTTCCCCCTCCTGGGATCCCCAGGGGTCCTCTCAAAGGTACATGTGTGAGACCTGATCACTATGCGCCTGTGTAGTCACACCTCGGTCAGCCTTCTGGATTACCTGTATTGTACTGTCCCCAGCATGGGTGCAGTACTCAGTGGTGCCTGACCAGGTCAGGGGCGCCACACATGCAGTGGCAAAACGCTGCATTTTATTTGACAACCAGAATGCAGATGTGCGCACACACCCTATATCTTCTATCTTCAAGGCTATGGGGCGTGTGTTGCCCGGAAAAGAAGACTGCTTCCAGTTTTCATTATACAGAATTCTTCCTCCCCTTCTCTTCCGAGTCCATGTAACATTAGGAGCACAGCACCAGAGCTCTCGCGCATGCGCATTCTGCCTGCAGTCTCTCCCATGCACTGTGATGCAGTGGTGACTCCCCGGTGCCTGCAAACAGCAAAATTGAAGCCTGTGTCCACAGAAGGGTGGATCAGTGCAGGGAGGAACGGCAGGCATAATGTGCAGACGTAAGATTTCCAGCCGCGTACCTGACATCACATTTTATTGAAGTGACCTAAATAGTTCAGTGGTACACCGTGCGCGCGCCAGCCATAATTATAATCACGGCGACGGGGAAATCTATTTACGGTATATAGAGGCTATGAAACCACACAGGGGAGAAATAATGAAGGATTATTTTCCATTTTTTGTGTTTTCCTCCTTTTCTTTCAAGGGCCATAACTTTTTTTTATTTTTCAATCAATGTAGTCATATGAGGTCTTGTTTTTATCTGGAATGAGTTGTACTTTTGAATTAAACCATTAGTTGTACTATATAGTGTACTGGAAAACTGGAACAATAATTCAAGTGTGGTGAAATTGCAAAACAAACTGCAATTGCACAATTGTTTGTTTTTTTTGGTTTTTTTTTGCTTTTTTATTTACCATGTTCACTATATGGCAAAACTGACCTGGCATTATGCTTGTCCAGGTTAGTATGAGTTCATAGATGCCAAACATGTATAGTTTTACTTTTATTTAAGTGGTGAAAAAAAATTCAGAGGTTTGTAAAAAAATAAATAAATAAAAGTTGCGCTTTTGTCAACTTTTTCTGAGACGTTTTCACAGGAAACATGTCATGATAGCGACAGGGGTCCTCATTTGACCCTGCGCTGCCATGGAAACCCATTGGTACCTCGTGATCGCAATCCGGGTCCACCGATGGAAGAAGGAAACCGTATGATCCCCACCAGAGTGTGTTAGATTGCGCTGTCAGAATTTGACAGCGCCATCTAAGGTGTTAACAGGTGCACATGGGTTTAACAGCTGCTCGTGTCTGCTGATCTTTCAGGAAGAGTTTACAGAAGTTTCTTTATCAGGATTATATTGACTGATAACACCTCTATACACATCTGATAACAAAGGATACATCAATTACAGTAGGTGATGTCACAGCTCACCTGCGCTTCCCTTCCTTTAAAATGACCTTTCTACACTCTCCTAAGGCACTTCAATGCAAAAGGATCAGGGTCTATTGTGGTCAATGTACATGTGTTGTTTCCTGAAACAATGGGAAGTTTAAAAAATATGTCCTTATGTGAAAATTGCTAGAATTCTTTCTTTATTTTATTTATCAATAGATTGTGGAAAAAATGTTTTAAAAATACATTTAACCTAAAAAACCTGATGTAATCAATTGGTAATTTTTTGATGATTGCTTCCCTTTTTTCATTAGTCTGTTAGGTCGGCCATACGCAGTGGGATATTGTGACCTAATGCCAAGTGGGAGCCTGTAGTAAATGTAGTGTTAATACAATCATATTAAAATCTTGACTTTGTCAAGAATAGATCATTTTTATTTTTTTTATATAAAAGGGTAAGGCACTTCCTAGCACAGATCTATCTGAGGGCAAGCAAATGTTTCAATTGCTTAGATTTCAAACCCTTTGTATAGGTGGCTTTACCTAGATCAGCTACTAAGCAAATATCAAATCTTAATGTTCCTTTGAGCTGTTATGCCAGGTAAAAAAAAGAAAACACAAAAAGGTTACCGTCATGTTTCCTCTAAGATAATACCGTCCCAAAGCTCAATGCTTAGTTCTATAATAATATGTCAGCGTGTTCTATATCATTGATTTTCTCGTCAGATGTTCTGAATCCTCTACCTCCTGTCTGGATTTGTTGTAGAATTTCTTTCTGGCGTTGAAGAAACATTTGCAGTAACCTCATGACCAATATTGATTACCTCCCTGATGTGTTACAGCCATTGCTGCTAAAGTGATAGAGAGAAGAACATTACAATCACAGAGCAAATGTCTGGAAGTGCTGAGCCCCGGATACCTCCATTAATTCCAAGTGCTGCTACTAACAATCCTGCTGCCTGAATTTAAAGGGATGGTTCACTACTTAGCTTTACTGGCCACATCGATAGAACATTCAGAAACTAGGCTTCTCTCAAATACTTTGTGTTGGCAAATCTGCCTGTGAGCTGCACTATTGCGGAGTGCTCATCCCCGTCACGTGACTCTGCCGCGGGCTCCGTGACCTTTGAGATCCGGTGATGTCATGTCAACTTCCAGTTGACTCGACATCACCGAGGTGGCCCCAGTCTTCCTGAGTCTTTCACCACTCATCACAGTCCAGCATCTCTCGCTCCCTGCAGAGTGCCGTAAGTAGGAGTGATGCTGGGCTGTGATGTGCAGGGAAACTCAGCCCACAGCCCTGTCACTTAGGGAGACTGGGGCCGCCTCAGTAATGTTGGGTCAACTGGAAGTGGATGTGACCTCACCGGATCTCGGGGGTCACGCAGTGGGGATGAGCGGACCGCAGTAGCGTCGCACAGAGGCAGAATATACTACACAAGATATTTGAGAGAAGCCGTGTTTCTGAAAATTATATCGATGTGGCCAGTAAAGCTAAATAGTGAACCACCCCTTTTAGTAAACAACACAAATGAAAACCATTGGGGGAATATTTGGTTTTGTTATATACTATTCAACAGATTTTATTATTCTAACTCACAGAATTTCTTAAAAGGAACCTGTCACCTGATTCATTCTGCCCAAACCGTGGGCAACATAAATCGCATCTGGCTGCAATGAGGGAGCCAAACTCTCTTCTGGAGCATTTCAGAAAAATATAAGACTAGGTCTGCTCACGCTGCTGAATTGGTGCTCTGAAGTAAAGTATAACATAATCCAAGGAATAACTTCAGCACACGAATATGTTGCAGCAAAAAGAACAGTGTCCACTTTAATGAAAATCCAGTTCATACATGCGAACAAAAACCGACATTTCGCCTTATAGTAAGCCTAAAGGTCTTTAAGCTGACTGTAAGGCAAAACATTGGTTTTCTTTCACGTCTTTCAGGAATTGGATTTTCCTTAAAGGTAATCTGTCACCAGATTTAGCGACTATAAGCTGCAGCAAACACTAGTGGGCTCTTATATACAGCATTCTAACATGCTGTATATAAGAGCCCAGGCCACTGTGTAGAACATAAAAATGACTTTATAATACTTACCTAAGGGGCGGGGCGGTGCAGACTGGTCGGATGGGTGTCCCGTTCTCCAGTACCGGCGCCTCCTCTTTCAGCCATCTTTGTCCTCCTCCTTCTGAAGCCTGGGTGACTAACTAGACTCCCAACAACCATCCCTACTTTGTGGAAAATATGCAAAACAGAAAAGACCGGAGTGCTGGCCAAAGTGAGAGAGAAGTCACATCACCGCAGCAGGACAGAGTCCTGGCCGCCCTTCTACATAGTGTGTGTGGCACCATGATAACTCCTAGACAGCAGGCTCACTGTCTGAGTGTTATACTTGACACTGATCTCTCCTTCACCTCCTATACACAATCTCTTGCCCACTCCTTTACCTTGAATCTCAAGCACATCTCTAGAATCTGCCCCTTTCTCACAATGGAAACGACAAAAACCCTCACCGTGGCCCTGATCCACTCCCGCCTCAACTACTGTAACTCTTTATTAATTGGTCTCCCCCTAACTAGACTCTCTCCTCTACACTCCATCCTTAATGCAGCAGCCACGGTCACCTACCTGTCTAACCGATACTCGTGTTAGGGTGAACTCTTACAAAGGCAAATTGACACATTTCCCACAATCCCTTGTCAAGAGGTTAATCAAGTATTTCATCTAATGGCCCCCCTCAACACTCGGATGCCTCATCTCTATACCAGTCATTGCACTGGCTGCCCATATATCACAGGATCCAATTCAAATTGCTTGTTCTCACCCACAAAGCTCTACTCAGTGCAGCACCCCCCTACATCTCCACCCTCCTCTCTATCACCCTACCCGTTCCCTACGCTCTGCAAATGACTTTCAACTAACATCCACACTAATCCAAACTTCCCACTCCCGGTTCCAAGACTCCTCTCAAGCTGCACCAATCCTCTGGAACGCTCTACCCCAAGAAGCTAGGACGAATCACAACTTACTTAGCTTCAGACGCTCCCTAATAATGCATCTTTTTAGGGTAGCCTATCCCATTTCCTAGCCAAATTAAATTTACATAGTTCCTCCACAATTTCTCAGAACATAACTCCATGTCAAACTCCACTGCACCCAAATGCATCACAAGGTTATGGCTGACTGGTTAAGGCATCCCTTATCTATCCCCCATTTTCTTGAGATGGCTGGATTGTCATTGGTTACACGGTCCTCTATCAGAAGCCATTTTGAAAATAGGCGAGGTATACGGTCTGTAACGAATACTATTCTTGTGTATTAGTATGTGCCACAAAATCATATCTCCAACACAATTGTTAAAATAAAGATAAAGCAGACTGACCTTTAAATACTGATAGGAATAAAACAAATTTTTTAATTTAGTCATATTCTTTGTATGTAACGCACTCCTATATATTGCCAGGTTTGTCCTCTCTGTGCAGGAATTATTGTTAATCTCACAATCATATAAATCACCAGCTGTGCCGTATTTATCGCGTGGCGGCTGATTAATCCTGACCTTTCTCGCTGATGACCTGTAATTTAACCTTCAGTTCTTCACTTTTCATTGATGAATTATTTACTTTGTTTTATCGCTCATTTATTTTCAGCCGTCATTCATGCGCTAGTTATCTATTTAATAACGAGGAGCGGAAAATTGATGAGAGTATAATGACAAGGATATATACCGAGATTGTCATCTATTCTTTCTTTATCTCCTACAGTGAAACCATCATGTTTCTACATGAAATCTTTCACCAGGGTCTGAAGGCGAGAATTACTAATTGGCCAACTTTAATTTTAGGTATGTGAGTCTATTTTGTGGTTCTGTAAATTCATGAATTAGAGCTTCTACAATGTATATTGTTTTGATGTGTGTACAATTTCTTAAAGGGGTTGTCCACTACTTTTACATTGATGGCTGATCCTTAGGTTAGGTCATCAATGTCTGATCACTCGGAGTCCGACACCCAGCACCCTGGCCGGTCAGATGTTTTCAGTTCGGGGTTGGCAGAAGGCAGCCGGAAATGCTCAGTTCTGGAGCTGCTGCGTCTTCTGATTGTGACCGCGGCTGGGTACTGCACATCTGCCTCCCATTCAGATCAATAAGAGGCAGATGTGCAGTACTCGGCCGAGTATCAGAAGACTGAGCAGCTGAAGAACTGAGCTTTTCCAGCTGCCTGCTGTCGCGACCGAGAACAGCTGATCGGCGGGGGTGCGGGTGTCGGAACTCAACTGATCAGACATTGATGACCTATTCTAAGGATAGGCCATCAATGTAAAAGTAGTGGACAACCCCTTTAATGGGAGTGTGTTGGCTCATACTAACAGTATACACTAAGTACATACCCTTGTAGGGGATATAACCCTTGTAGTAGTTGCAATTATTGGTCAGTTTCACATATCCATGAAACGCGGGTTGTTCTTCTTTTGGAAATCATGTCCGGACTACCGATTGCACCATTGGTGTGGTCAAAAGGCTTAATTCACTGTTCTGCCCACTTGCTTTGTATACCTTCTCCCTTACTGGTGATTGACAGCTCTAGCTTACCTGTTTGAGTAATGTCTGTAGAGAAAGCTCAAGCAAGCAAGGGTTGTCAGTCACCATTGTGCGTATTGGTGCGCTAAGCCTCTTGGGCACACCAAGGGGGCATGAAGCGCTCTAATAAGCATATCTGATTAAACTTTGCTGTCTCCATTCTGCAGAAATTGATTAGAACACCAAGATGTATGCAATCATTATTTTGTATTCGTATTTGTAAGCCAGAATCAGGACTGGAACAATCAGAGGAAAGGTATAATAAATACTCCTGCACCATGTAGGGTTTCACACTCTCAGGTAGGCATTAGGTAGTGTTCACACAGGCAATCCAATTTTCTCCAAACATGTGCAGTTTTATTGATTTCATAAAACTGCAAGGAATTCAAAACAAGACTGCCTCTTCTGGACCCAGAGGTATAACCGCAAATACACAGTTCATTCAGCAGGCACCTATATTTCAGTGCGGGCTCACCCGAACAGTTTACAGTCCATTTTCCTGCAGCAAATTTCCATAAACAAGGTGTACGCTCCTACCAGTCTCTGGGTACCCTTCAGCTTGAGCTCCTATAGCTTCCAGCAATATACAGATGTATTCCAACCTGTACTCTGCTCCCACTCAACGGCTCAGTCAGCAGTTTACCCACACTGCACTCTGCTCCCTAGCAGAGTGAAAGTTCCCCAGGTGAACATGTGACGCCCTGGGCAAGCCAGGGGTCACAGGTCATCACACCACCACACCCTACACCCCAGTTAGGCACATCAGCTAACCCAAAAATCCTTGTTGCCTTCCTCCAGGGGCTGATGTTCACACCAGGGGGTGGGCCAGGCGGTTGGCTCCGCCCACCGAGGAGTTCACAGCCCTGGAGGCGGGAAGAACCAGGCAGATAGAAGTGGAAGTTCAAAGTAGAAGGAAGTGGAGTAGTAGAGGAGTAACAGTAGAGTAAAGTGGTAAAGGAGGACAGTAAGAGTGGTGACAGGAGAGAAAGAGTGTGAAAAGCCTGAAGTTGTTCCGGCTGTGTGCCCGGACGGAGACAGCAAGGTCAGCAGACGGCGGTGATTGTCCGCAGGGGTGACTGCTCGGAAGTTCCTGGAAGGACCGCGGACGGGTGGTGACCCGGCGGTCTGGAGCAGTGGACAAGGAACAGTCAGCACCAGGGCAGGGGCCTCTCGGACCCCGGCAAGGCTAGGAGTCGCCACAATTTGCCAAATCTGTCAGTGAAGGGGACGGCTGTCTCCCAACAACCAAGTCCCGATTGAAGGCAACAGCCCAACCATTAAAGCAGAGACACCGCCACCGCCAGGGCACCAGTTTCTGAGGGCCAGCGCCTGCGGGCAAAGAGTAGAGCTCCTCCGGTCCAGCTTGAAGCCGGGGAGCGGGTTACCGGTGGGAACCCATCGCAACCATCAACGACATAGGTGCAGGACAAAGGGACATCACCGTCACCTACTGGGGAAAGCAAGTGCAGCCGTCCGTGGGAACAGTCTTTCCAGCCGTGTGTTTTACCGAGAACTGTGTCATCGTCTCAGGCTGAGTGAGTACCACAGTGCCGCAAGGCACAGCGCTGCCCCCGCGTCCCTGCGCCCACCAAGCCCTGCATCTCCCACCTCATCGCTGGGCCCCGGGATCACCAACCCCTACCCACGGAGGGACAACACAACAACTTGCTGCTTCACACCATCACTCCCGGGATCCCCACACCGAGCAGCGGTGGTGCTAACAAATCACCACAACCGTGGGTGGCGTCACGGACAATAGACTTTATCCCAAAACCCAATCCCCTTTCACTCACGGGCGAGGAGCGCCGCTCAAGAACCCCCGGGATCCGGCCCACCGCTCGAGCCACCACTGTGCAGCCGGACCCGAGCAGAGGGGTGAGCGCAGTGCTGACACCCTCCTCCCCGCCCGCGACAAACACACAGCCTGGCTCTGTAGTCATAGCTAGCCAGGAGCACATGATCAGGCCCTGCAATACTAGGATTTAACCCAGCCCTACATGGCTTTGCTACATACCCCCCCCCCCCTGCACAAAGCCGAGGGCGGGGCACCATCTCACAGGACACTGTGCATACAAGGCTTCCGATTGACCTGAGCTGGAGGCTCATGCTTGATGACACAAGGGTGACCTTGTAATCCCAAGAACCTGCCATTATTTCTGGTTACTATTTTCCAACCATTTTATTTTTAGGAATGTGAAAGGGCTTCCTTTTCCCTGGTCGGTGGACTTTATAGTTGACTTCTCTCACTTTCTCCACCACCCTATAGGGTTACTGTGAATGGTTAAGCAACCTGTTCTCCCCTTTAGGCACTAACACCAGTACCCAGTCCCCAGGCTTAAACTGTCTCTCTCATGCCAACCATGTATACCCCCTGAATTGTGCCTCTTGTGTCTTGAGGCAGTACTCTTTTATCTGGCCTCTCACTTTGGTCCCTTGACACAACGGACCATCATGTCTGGCCATTTGAGGACAATGATTACGTCTTACTGTTGAGTCCCTGAGCTGCACAGTCCTAGAGTTGCCTTGGGACGCCTCTTGATCAGGAGTATTAGAGGATGCTTCCACATCCTTCTTTCTAGCCAGTACAGTGAAATGAAATTCCCCATTTACATGACCTTGTTACCATAGCCGGCTTTTGGTGGCATGCCGTACTACTGTATGCTACATCTTTAGCACTCAAGTCCCAGAACAACGGAAAGTCACATCCAATATCAAGAACATGCAACAAGTCCTTGATCACTGCCACTTTGTGGGACACTGAACCACAGTCTGTGCGTATGGCCACCTGAGACAGTTCTTGGCGTCAACATGGATATACCTTACACCCCACCCACTGCCCAGGTACTAGCACATTTGGGAGTGTGGCCCTTAGCAGGGTCACCAAACTTCCTGAGTCCAGTCACACTGCTCACTGTCACCTGAGGTCCCTCGCCAGGATGCAAAGTAGCTGTTGGCAGTGTAAGCGAAGTAAGAATAGGGCTGGTCTATGGAGTAATTATTATTATTTTATTATTATTATTATTATAATTATAGCGCCATTTATTCTATGGCGCTTTACAAGTGAAAGAGGGTATACGTACAACAATCACTAACAGTACAAAACAGACTGGTATAGGAGGAGAGAGGACCCTGCCCGCGAGGGCTCACAGTCTACAGGGAATGGGTGATGGTACAATAGGTGAGGACAGAGCTGGTTGCGCAGTGGTCTACTGGACTGAGGGTTATTGTAGGTTGTGGGCTTGTTGGAAGAGATGGGTCTTGAGGTTCCTCTTAAAGCTTTCCACGGTAGGGGAGAGTCTGATATGCTGAGGTAGAGCATTCCAGAGTATGGGGGAGGCACGGGAGCAATCCATTGGTTAAGAGGTTAAACAAACAACAGTTGACATATGACCTGGGGCATGACACTTCCAACAGACAATGGTTTGAGATGTACCTTTTGAACTTGGCTCTGAGCCTTCTTTGGTCTTTGTGCACGCTTCAGATGTGGACTTTAGCCTGAGCTCTTATAGCTTCCAGCACCAAATAGATGTATTCCAACCTGTGCTCGGCTCCCTCTGAACGGCCAGGTCACTTTCCACAAACTACACTCTCCTTAACAAAGTGAGAGCCGCCAAGGTGAACATACAGCCTGGCTTTCTCGACCTAGCAAGCCAGAGGCTCATAATCAACCCCTGCAATACTAGGATTTAACCCAGTCCTACCTGACTAATGTATTTTTCACCCAATCCTGGTTGTGGCTTACAAATATTGAGGTAAAATATTGACAGTGTGAACGTGGCCTAAAGGTGGAACTTATATAAGGCTATATTTCGTACAAGGCAATGGGATTCATTTTTACTGTCAATTTGGGCTGACAGACTCCTTCTGAGACTCTTCCTTCATTTTGAAATATGTCTTTTGTTGGCTAAGATTGCCTTTTTTGTCAGTGTTTTATATATCATTAATTCTTCTTTTAATGACCATTCTGTTGCTCAAGATGAAGTGTTTGAGGAAATTAATTCGTCAAGTAGCAGTCTGATGCTTTCTGAAGTGATGCTCTTCCATTTCACCAAGACACTATTAATATTATAATTAGAGCTTTCTTGTTCCAGTTTTCCCAAGGCGAAGCTATTTTCCCCACTTGATATTTAAAAGCTGAAAAGCTTAGAATTGGATAATATGGAGCATTTCTTCTGAAATAGAAACAAAATGCCCAATAACTAGCTGAAGTTATATGCAAAGTCTTTTATTGTTCTAATCGGGCATTTCTTTCTTTTATCTGACGCAGGAAAAAGTAGGGATTGACCAATATGGCTGCCCTCCCTGCTCCCCTAGGAGTTTATGCTACACCTATGCTGCAGTATCTTGAAATCCTTTAATCTGACATATATTTTTTTTTGTGCGCAGATTTGTATTTGTTCACAAAATTGTGCAAACATATAAAAAGCCTATTGTCACTAATCAAACTAGTTTACATGAATGATCTCTTGGATTGCAGGAGAGGTTTATGAAGAAACCTATATTTTCTAAATCTGCTTTTGTTCCTAAGACACAATGATGCTTCTGTGCTCAGCTATCTATTACTGTAAATATGACTGGATTGTGTTGCTGCACTCTGCTATCACTGTAAATATGACTGGATTGTGTTGCTGCACTCTGCTATCACTGTAAATATGACTGGATTGTGTTGCTGCACTCTGCTATCACTGTAAATATGACTGGATTGTGTTGCTGCACTCTGCTATCTATTATTGTACATATGACTGGATTGTGTTGCTGCACTCAGTGATCTATTACTGTATTTATGACTGGACTGAGATGCTATATCCAACTATCCATTATTGTATATATCATTACATTATGTTGCTGTACTCTGCTATCCATTACTGTACACATCACTGGATTGTTCATTACTGTACATATGATTGGATTATGTTCATGTGCTCAGTTATCTATTACTGTACATGTTACTGGATTGTGTTGCTGTGCTGTTATCCATTACTACCGTATACATATGACTGGATTGGGTTATCCATTGCAATATATATCACTTGGTTAGGTTGCTGCACTCAGCAATTTATTGCTGTACACCTCACTGGATTGTGTGGCTGCGCTCAGTTATCTTTATTGTACATATGGACAATAATGCACAACCTAATGCAGTCATATTACTGGAATATGTTGTTCATTACTGTACATATGAGTGGATTATGTTGCTGCACTTATCAATGACTATACTGTACATATCACTGGGTTAGATTGCTGCCATCAGCTATCCATTACCATACATATCATTGGATTGGGTTTGTTACTGTATATGTGACAGGATTACGTTGCTGTGTTCAGTTATCTATTACTGTACATATGACTGGATTAGGTTGCGGCGCTCCGTTATCCATTACTAGACATATGACTGGATTGGATTGTCCATTACAATACATATCACTTGATTAGGTTGCTGCGCTCAGCGATCTGTTGCTGTACATCTCACTGGATTGGGCTGCAGCACTCCGATATGTATGCAGATATACCTGTAACACTGGATTGTGTTCTGTGCACAGTACACGCTGGTTCTTTCAATCACTGATTTCTTTCATTCATCTACATCAAGTGAAGCAGCGGTGAGGTGGCTCATGCCGGACAGCAGGTGCTCGTAAATGTGGAGTTCATTTCCATTAACAATTACTACAAACACTACTGTTATACAAAGCCCTACTGAATGCAAATCTTCCTTACTACTCACAAGCAAAGTATCAATCAGTATCGCTTTCTGTGTGCAGTGTCTACATCACTAGTAAGAGCTGTGGCTACAATGCCGTAACAATGTCTGAAATTCAAAATTCCACAATGGTTCCTGCTACGTAAAAATCTGTAGGATATCAGCCTGTATAGGAGATCCGCATTAAATGGTCTGGTCATTGTTTAAAGTGTAGGGTGCACTAGTTCTAGTTACATATAATCACTTTTTTCATGAGTATTTGATGGTGGTTGTTGCATAAGTCCAGTTCAGGAGGGGTATAAAGTCGTAGTTACACTTGCGCACAATCACTCTGACCAATGTTTCTGGGACTGGCGGAGTACAGCATTCTGCTACAGATGTAGGTTTCACCTAACGATCATTTGTTTTGCGTTAACCAATTATCCTAATATGTATACACTATTTGTATACCTTGTATTGTAACACAACAAAAGAAGAAAAAAGCGATCAAACATCCAATGCAATTAAAAGGATATTTCTTTATCGTTCCTATGGGAGACCCAGACCATGGGTGTTTAGCTTCTGCCTCCGGAGGACACACAAAGTACTACACTTAAAAGTGTAGCTCCTCCCTCTGAGCTTATACACCCCCTGGAGAACCAGATCTAGCCAGTTTATCGCTTTGTGTTCAGGAGGCATACATCCACACATGTATTCTCATCTGATTTGTTTGATTTTTGGAAAGAGTTTGAAGAAAAGCGGGTCCATGTCTGGACTCCCGGCATGTCCCTTCTCACTCCACTGTGTCGGCGGTGTTGTTAAGGTTGATTTCCAAGGCTGGAGCCTTACATGCCGCGCTCCTTCACCATCCCTCCTGGGCTCTGGCTTGAAGTGGGAGCCAGCACGGTCTTCATGCCTGGCAGGAGGCCGGTCTCCATCCGCAGCCCTTCAGGACCCTGCTGGACCGGAGCACTTATCCCCAGCCCTGCGTCTCGGCAGCTAAGTACCTGAGACGTTTATTTATGGGGGTCCCTGTGCTTTATTTGTTGGGGAGAGTGTGCTTGCTGTGTTTACTGGCATTTCCGGCGGGTTCTCTAGCTGTCGCACGAGATCCGCGCCGATGGTGCCTGCGCGTCTGCCTCGCCGCTCTAATTTAGGCCCCGGCTTCGCCGGAGGCCTAGTTTCAGTTTCACTGCCCTCGCATGTCACTCATGCAGAGGGACAGGCTCGGCTCCGCCCGGCGGCTGTTCTGCACAGGGGAGGGACACTCCCCACTGCTGGGGCGTCCCTCCTCCCCTGTAGCTTTCTTTGGCCCTCCAGATCCCGCTCTTTAGAGCAAGTCCCACCTCCTCTCCTCTCTCCGGCGGCCATTTTCTCAGATTCACTCAGCGCTGGTCTGCATCCCTGCTGGGTGCTGTGTTTGGAGGTCCGGGCTTTGGGATCTGGAGGGCACACAACACCACTTCAGCGGTCTGGTAAGCCACAACCTCTGGTTGTGGACCTCTGTATATACTCTCTGGGGTTCATTCTCTTGCAGAGCCCCCACTCCAGCAGCATGTCTCACACGAGGAGCAAGGCTCCAAAGCTTTATTCAGTATGCACTGCATGTAAGCTTCTGCTGCCTGAACCGAGCACCTGTCCACATTGTGATGCCTGCTCTAATTTGGCGGTGCCACAGCCTGGAGTCTCACCCCCAGTGGTCTCTCAGGCTGCTCCTGCTCCTGTGGCTGAAACCCCGGCTTGGGTAGAATCTTTTTCTAGGTCTATCTCTCAGTCTTTTGCTGAGTCCATGGGACTTTTGTCCAGAACTTTGCTGACCATGCATCAGCCCCCTTCACAGGGTGCCTCTGCTGCTAGGGGTCTCTCAGGACTGGAGCTCACAGAGGATTCATCATCTGGTCCCAGACCCCGTCCTCCTGAGAAGAGACGCAGGGTTCCTTTTCCCTCCTCGTCCCGCGGCTCTGATTCAGGAGCTGACTCGCAGGATGAGGAGGATGCCTTTACAGGGGGCTCGGAGGCTACCTCCATGTACCCCATTGATCTGTCCGAAAGTGACTCAGATGTTAGTGACTTGATTGCCTCCATTAATTCTGTACTGGATCTCAATCCGCCAGTATCAGAGGAGCAACCCTCTCTGGCAGAAAAGCACCAGTTTACCTCGCCTAAGAGAGCAAAGAGTGTGTTCTTTAACCACTCCAGTTTTCAGGCCACTGTGACCAAGCCCAGGGCCTGTCCTGACAAACGCTTCCCAAAGCGTGGTTCTGATGACCGCTTCCCCTTTCCACCTGAGGTGGTCAAAGAGTGGGCTCATTCCCCAAAGGTAGACCCTCCGGTGTCTAGGCTCTCAGCCCGGACCATTGTGTCGGTGGCTGATGGCACCTCCCTTAAGAATTCCACTGACCGCCAGATTGACCTTCTGGCCAAATCCGTATACGAAGCGGCGGGGGCCTCGTTTTCCCCGACTTTTGCAGCAGTGTGGGCTCTCAAAGCCATCTCTGCTTCTCTAGAGGAGATACATTCCCTCGCCTGATAATCTATGCCCGAATTGGTTGCCTTAACCTCCCAAGCTTCAGCTTTTTCATCCTATGCCATGTCTGCCATGCTGGAGGCTTCTCACCGCACTGCGGTGGCTTCGGCTAATTCCCTCGTTATCCGCAGGATCTTGTGGCTTCGAGAGTGGAAGGCAGATTCTTCTTCAAAGAAGTACCTTGCAGGGCTCCCTTTTGCTGGATCCCGGCTGTTCGGAGAACAGCTGGATGAAATTATTAAGGAAGCTACTGGCGGGAAGAGTACTACCATGCCACAAACCAAAACCAGGAAACCTGTCCAGGGTAGGAATCAGTCGAGGTTTCGTTCCTTTCGTTCCTCCAACTGGTCGTCCTCTAAGCCCTCGGCCTCGTCCACTAACTCAGCCAAGGACCAGAAATCCAACTGGCGCCCAAAAGCGCGTCCACAGAAGACCGCAGGAGGTGCTGCCGCTAAGGCAGCCTCCTCGTGACTATCTGTCCGCGCCAGCAACGTCCTTAGTCGGTGGCAGGCTCTCCCACTTTGGCGACGCGTGGTTTCAACACGTCTCCGATCAGTGGGTAAGGGATATCATCTCCCACGGCTACAGGATAGAATTCTCTTCCAGCCCGCCAAACAGATTTTTTTCTCTCAACTCCCCCCTGCTCCGAGGCCGCCGCCTTCTCACAGGCCGTGGCATCCTTGCAGGCCAACGGAGTAATTGTACCGGTTCCCGCACGGGAACGGTTCAGAGGTTTCTACTCAAATCTCTTCCTAGTTCCCAAAAAGGACGGTTCCTTCCGGCCCATCCTAGATCTCAAGCTTCTCAACAAGCATGTTCAGGTGTGGCACTTTCGCATGGAGTCTCTGCGATCAGTCATTGCCTCAATGACCCAAGGAGATTTCCTGGCGTCCATCGACATCAGAGATGCCTATGTGCATGTGCCAATTGCAGTTTCACACCAGCGTTGGCTACGTTTTGCAATCGGAAAAGATCATTTCCAATTCGTGGCTCTTCCTTTCGGGTTGGCCACAGATCCTCGGGTATTTACCAAGGTCATGGCAGCAGTGATTGCGGTCCTGCACCTACAGGGGGTGGCAGTGATTCCTTACCTGGACGACCTTCTAGTCAAGGCGTCATCCAGCGTGGACTGTCAGCGGAGTGTCTCGCTCACTCTCGCCACTCTAGCCCAGTTCAGGTGGCTTGTCAATCTTCCCAAATCCACTCTGTCTCCGACCCAGAGTCTACCTAGGGATGCAGTTCGAGACTTTGCCGGCACTTGTGAAGTTGCCATTAGTCAAACAGCAGTCCCTCCAACTGGCGGTGTGCCCTCTGCTGAGACCCCGCCGTTATTCCCTCAGGCGCCTGATGCAGGTGCTGGGTCAAATGGTGGCATCAATGGAGGCTGTTCCCTTTGCCCAGTTCCATCTGCGTTCCCTGCAGCTGGACATTCTCCGCTGTTGGGACAAGCGGCCTTCCTCCTTGCACAGGTTGGTGGCTCTGTCGCCACAGACCAGGAGCTCTCTTCAGTGGTGGCTTCGGCCCCTCTCTCTGTCCCAGGGGCGCTCCTTCCTGGCCCCGTCCTGGGTGATTCTCACCACGGATGCCAGCCTTTCCGGCTGGGGAGCGGTATATCTCCACCACAGAGCACAGGGCACTTGGACTCCGTCCGAGTCAGCCCTTTCAATCAATGTGCTGGAAACCAGAGCTGTGCTTCTAGCTCTCCTAGCCTTTCACCACCTGTTGGCGGGCAGGCACATATGAGTCCATTCAGATAACGCGACAGCGGTTGCCTACATCAGTCACCAAGGCGGGACACGCAGCCGCCTGGCAATGTTGGAGGTCCAACGCATTCTTCAATGGGCGGAGGACTCCAAGTCCACCATATCCGCAGTCCACATCCCAGGCGTAGAAAACTGGGAGGCAGATTATCTCAGCCGTCAATCCGTGGACGGTGGCGAGTGGTCCCTGCACCCGGCAGTGTTTCACTCAATCTGCCGCAAGTGGGGCACTCCGGACGTGGATCTAATGGCATCCCGTCACAACAACAAGGTTCCGGTTTACGTGGCTCGCTCCAACGATCCTCAGGCCTTCGCCGCGGACGCTCTGGTTCAACACTGGTCCCAGTTTCGTCTGTCCTACGTGTTTCCCCCTCTAGCTCTCTTGCCCAGAGTCCTGCGCAAGATCAGAATGGAGGGCCGTCGAGTCATCCTCATTGCACCAGACTGGCCCAGGCGAGCTTGGTACCCAGACCTGCTCCATCTGTCCGTAGAGGTGCCGTGGCATCTCCCGGACCGTCCAGACCTTCTCTCTCAAGGTCCGTTTTTCCACCTGAATTCTGCGGCTCTCAAATTGACGGCGTGGCTCTTGAGTCCTGGATCTTGACGGCTTCTGGTATTCCTCCGGATGTCATCTCCACTATGACTCGGGCCCGTAAGTCTTCCTCCGCCAAGATCTATCACAGGACTTGGAAAATTTTCCTGTCCTGGTGTCGCTCTTCCGGCCATCCTCCTTGGCCATTCTCCTTGCCGACCCTTCTATCCTTTCTACAGTCCGGTCTACAGCTAGGACTGTCCCTCAACTCCCTCAAGGGACAAGTCTCAGCTCTGTCAGTGCTGTTCCAGCGGCGTCTCGCTCGGCTGGCTCAGGTCCGCACCTTCATGCAGTGCGCGTCTCACATCATTCCACCTTACCGGCGGCCCTTAGATCCCTGGGACCTTAATTCGGTTCTCACGGTTTTGCAGAAACCCCCCTTTGAGCCCCTTAGGGAGGTCTCTTTGTTTCGTCTTTCACAGAAAGTGGCCTTTCTGGTGGCCATAACTTCCCTCAGGAGAGTCTCTGATTTGGCTGTGCTCTCATCGGAGTCACCTTTTTTGGTTTTTCATCAAGACAAGGTGGTTCTCCGTCCGACTCCGGACTTTCTTCCTAAGGTGGTCTCTCCTTTCCACCTTAACCAGGACATTACCCTACCTTCCTTTTGTCCGGCTCCTGTTCATCGCTTTGAAAAAGCGTTGCATACTCTGGATCTGGTGCGTGCTCTCCGGATCTATGTGTCTCGCACCGCTGCTCTTAGGTGGTGCACCTCTCTTTTTGTGCTAACCACAGGCCGGCGCAAGGGCCTCTCTGCTTCTAAGCCGACCTTAGCCCATTGGATTAGGTCGACCATTTCGGACGCCTACCAGTGTACTCAGGTGCCTCCCCCGCCGGGGATCAAGGCACATTCGACCAGAGCTGTCGGTGCCTCTTGGGCTTTCAGGCACCAGGCTACGGCTCAACAAGTCTGTCAGGCTGCCACTTGGACTAGCCTGCATACCTTCTCGAAGCACTACCAAGTGCATGCTCATGCTTCGGCAGATGCGAGCTTGGGCAGACGCATCCTTCAGGCGGCTGTCGCCCATTTGTGAAGTTAGGCTCCGCCTACTTCTTAGTTTTTCTGTTTATTTCCCACCCATGGACTGCTTTGAGACGTCCCATGGTCTGGGTCTCCCATAGGAACGATAAAGAAAAAGAGAATTTTGTTTACTTACCGTAAATTCTTTTTCTTATAGTTCCGTATTGGGAGACCCAGCTCCCTCCCTGTTGCCTGTTGGCAATTTCTTGTTCCGCGTGTTTTTCACCGGCTGTTGTCGTGGACAGAGTCTCCGGTTGTTCCGGCTTTTGCTCTGTTTTACTCGTGGGTGGCTATTCTCCTTCAGATTTTGCACTAAACTGGCTAGATCTGGTTCTCCAGGGGGTGTATAAGCTCAGAGGGAGGAGCTACACTTTTAAGTGTAGTACTTTGTGTGTCCTCTGGAAGCAGAAGCTAAACACCCATGGTCTGGGTCTCCCAATACGGAACTATAAGAAAAAGAATTTACGGTAAGTAAACAAAATTCTCTTTTTATTGAATTACAGGCGCAAGGTATGGAGAAAAAGCATACACAGAAGGGGTATACAGCCAGCCGGTGATGTCCACCATTGCAACAGTGATAGTAGTGGAGAGTGTCTGGAGTCACCCAGTCAGACAATAATTATAGCCATTATAATAATATCTCTCACCATAAGGTGTAGTCACCATGTCATTGTCTGAATAGGAATCAACAGAAGCTCTCCGCGGTCAGGGCAGCAGATCAAACCATAATGCCAGTGGCACAATATGTGCTGCTCAACAAAGAACGCCTCACCGCTCTCACCGGATGCCCCCCACCCGACGGACGTCAGTTTCGGCGGATGCCTACGTCAAGGGTGGTTATCCACGGTCCTTATGTACCACACACCAATTGTATTATTAAATTGTGCAAATAGGTTATCACTATCATGGTGGAGTGGGTGTTAAAAAGTAAAATTATTACTTGTATTGTAACAGCAAAGCTAAGTAAATCGCATACCGTGCCATGGCGGCAAACAAATTTTTGAATTTGGCTCAACAAACATTGAGCCAAATTCAAACATTTATGTTTGAAAATGTATGTCTCCATCATTCTCATGGACCTTGAATGAAGTGATAGTGCACATGCGTGACAACCTCTATATTCAGACTTGTCTGGAATGGTGGGGTCACAACTAGAGTTGAGCGCGGTTCGTGGTTCGTGGTTCTCCAGTTCTAGGCTCGAGTGATTTTGGGGCCTGTTCTAGATCGAACTAGAACTCGAGCTTTTTGCAAAAGCTCGATAGTTCTAGAAACGTTCGAGAACGGTTCTAGCAGCAAAAAAACAGCTAAATCCTAGCTTGGTTTCTGCTGTAATAGTGTAAGTCACTCTGTGAATCACACTATTATGACATTTCAGTGTATAGTGTGCGTGAACAGCGCCTTCAGATCACTGCTGTTTCTATAATGGCGATCGCCATTTTTTTTTTTTTTTCTTGTCTTCCTTCCCTAAGCGCGCGCGTCTTGTGGGGTGGGCCAGCATGTCAGCCAATCCCAGACACACACACAGCTAAGTGGACTTTGAGCCAGAGAAGCAACGGCATGTGTGATAGGATGTCCATGTCACATGTCCCTGCATTATAAAACCGGACATTTTCTTCCAGGACGCCATTATCTGCCTTCTGCGTCTTTGGTGTCAGACATCACTGTCGCAGCTCCGTCCTCCTGAGTCCTATCGCCGATACAGCTGTATGCGCTGCATACACAGCGTTAGACAGCTTAGGGAGAGCACTTTATAGCAGTCCTTTTAAGGGCTCAAACCGGCAGGGTCAGAGTTAAGGTGACAGGTCCTGAAAACAGCGCCAGCGTCTGTGTAGCCAAGGTCAGGGATTTCCTCCCTGCATTTCCCTATTAGGAGGGATAGAAAGGCAGGCTTCCATTCCTCTACCCACAGCCCCAAAATCCTGGCACTGTACCCTCGTGTCCTCTGCACACTCCAACTCATTATAACTAAGCCATTATACTAGCAAACACTCAGTGTACCTAGTGGCATCCTATCTGTGGCTATTGGACTTTGCTATAGTCCCACTAGTGCAAAGACATTTGCAGAGCGCATCTGCCTGCGTTGCACACTCCAACTCATAACTAAGCCATTATACTAGCAAACACTCAGTGTACCTAGTGGCATCCTATCTGTGGCTATTGGACTTTGCTATAGTCCCACTAGTGCAAAGACATTTGCAGAGCGCATCTGCCTGCGTTGCACACTCCAACTCATATAACTAAGCCATTATACTAGCAAACACTCAGTGTACCTAGTGGCATCCTATACGTGGCTATTGGACTTTGCTATAGTCCCACTAGTGCAAAGACATTTGCAGAGCGCATCTGCCTGCATTGCACACTCCAACTCATAACTAAGCCATTATACTAGCAATTTTTGCTGCCAGTTTAAGGGCCGTAGTTGCATTGTCAGGGATATTTATTCTTTATTATTCTGCTGTTAATAAAGCTAGACCACCACTGCAATCTTCACCACCTCTCAATTTTTACTACCACATTTTCAGTCCACAATCTTGTCGCAATCAACATGAGTGGCAAAATGACAGATGCTGGTGGAAAGGGGAAGAGGCGTGGTGGAAAAGGTAAAAAAGGTTTTGTCTGTGGGGAAGGTGGCAAAGCTCCATTATCATCTGCTGAAGATAGACCATCTACCAGCAAAAGTAAGATGTCTACTTCTTACCATGGACAATCCGATGTGCTCCCTTTTTTACGGACACGAACAACAGGAAGAAAGGTAGATGATGGGCAAAAAAGGAAAATGCTTGAATGGATCTCAAGTGGTCCAACTAGTGCCCTCTCAGCCACTTCAAGTACCGCATCCAAAAAACACCAGTCCTCTGAGTTGTCATCCCAATCACACTTGATTTCTCCCAGCTCTGAAGTCTCCATCAGCCCTGCACAGTATGGTGGAACTGAAATGGCTGAGTCTGCAGAGCTGTTCAGTCACACTATAGCCTGGGAATCAGAGGTCTGCTCCCAAGCTACAGTGAGTACAGAACAGGAAATGGTCTGCAGTGATGCCCAGAACCTTTGTGACTCTGATTCAGGCCGTGAGGACCAAGTTTCTGAGCATACTGTTGACCCTTTGTCACAAACTGTAACACCTGTGGTTATAGACAATGAGGAACATACTGATGAAGATGAGACGCAGATACCCGATTGGGATGACAACTTAAATATTCGGTCAGGGCAAGAAGAGGCTCGGTCTGAGGGGGAGGGGAGTGCAAACACAACAATTGATGATGTAGTTCTAGATCCCACCTACTGTCAACCCCCAGTCAGGCACTCGAGGAGGTCAACAGAGGCGGTGGAGGAGGATGCAACCGACGACGAAGTTACCTTGCGCCTTCCTGGACAGAGTCGGAGCACTGGTAGCACGTCTACAACTGCATCCTCAGCCACCACTCTGCCTATGAGCATTATTCGGGGTGGATCAACAGGTCGCATGGCCTCTAAGCCTTGCCTAGCCTGGTCCTTTTTTGACATAGAAAAAGATCGCCCAAATTATGTGATCTGTAAACTTTGTCATGGTTCTCTTAGTAGAGGTCAAAACCTCAGCAGTTTGACAACTTCTTCCATGAATCGTCACATGAATAAATATCATAAGTCCCGGTGGGAAGCTCACTGTGTTGCAATGCGGCCTAGCGGAGCGAACCATCCACGGCCTGCCCCTTCCAGTGCATCCGCGCGCTCTTCATCTTCTAGGACTGTGGGGACAGCTGTCACACCTGTTTTTCCACGCACAACTTCCACCACTGTAACCGCAACAGGCACTTTGCTTGGTAGGTCGTCAGTTGGTTTGGAAGGGGAAACAAGTGAGTGTGTACAGCTCTCTCAGACATCGATAGCACCAACGTTGGATGAAGGCAACATCATGTCTCCGCCTGCACTTTCCTCACAAACCTGCATTTTTCCAGGGACACCCTACTCAACACCGTCTACACACAGCAGCCAGATCTCTGTCCCTCAGATGTGGTCAAATAAAAGGCCACTTCCTGCGACCCATGACAAAGCTAAGAGGTTGACTCTATCCCTCTGTAAGCTGTTGGCTACCGAAATGCTGCCTTTCCGCCTAGTGGACACACAGGATTTTAGAGACCTTATGTCTGTCGCTGTGCCCCAGTACCAGATGCCTAGTCGCCACTACTTCTCTAAGAAAGGTGTGTCCGCGCTACACCAGCATGTCGCACACAACATCACCGCTTCCTTGAGAAACTCTGTGTGTGAACGGGTGCATTTCACCACCGATACTTGGACCAGTAAGCATGGACAGGGACGTTACATGTCGCTGACTGGGCACTGGGTAACTATGGTGATAGATGGTGAAGGGTCTGCTGCACAAGTCTTGCCGTCCCCACGACTTGTGTGTCAATCCTCTGTCTGTCCAAGTTCCGCCACTGCTTCTGCATCCTCCACCTCATCTGGGTCCTCCACCTCCGCCCCAAGCCTGCCTGGTCAGGCCACCAGCGTTCTCACTGCGCAGAAGGAATCACGCACCCCTCATTACTATGCTGGCAGCAGAGCGCAACGGCATCAGGCGGTCTTTAGCTTGACATGTCTTGGGAATAAGAGTCACACAGCTGAGGAGTTGTGGTCAGCTCTGCGGTCCGAGTTTAATAAATGGTTGTCTCCACTGAACCTGCAGCCTGGTAAGGCCGTGTGCGACAATGCTGCAAACCTGGGTGCGGCCCTTCGCCTGGGCAAGGTGACACACGTACCTTGTATGGCTCACGTGTTGAACCTTGTCGTCCAGCAATTTTTAACACACTATCCCGGCCTAGATGGCCTTCTGAACAGGGCACGAAAACTGTCTGCTCACTTCCGCCGTTCAAGCGCCGCAGCTGAGCGACTTGCATCGCTCCAGAAGTCTTTCGGCCTGCCGGTTCATCGCCTGAAATGCGATGTGGCGACACGCTGGAATTCAACTCTCCACATGTTACAGCGACTGTGGCAGCACCGCAGAGCCCTGGTGCAATACGTCATGACGTATAGCCTGGGCCAACGAGATGCAGAGGTGGGGCAGATCACCCTGATGGAGTGGTCTCAGATCAAGGACCTATGCACCCTTCTGCACAGTTTCAACATGGCGACGAATATGTTTAGCGCTGACAATGCCATTATCAGCATGACGATTCCAGTCATTTACATGCTGGAGCACACGCTAAACACTATTCGGAGTCAGGGGGTGGGACAACAGGAAGGGGAGGAACTACAGGAGGATTCATATGCGCAAGGGACAACAACATCACCAAGGTCCAGACGTTCATCATCACCAACGCAGCAGGCATGGGACCATGGGGGACAGGGATCGACAAGGGCGCATAGTAGCAGGCGAAATGTTGAGGAAGGTGCAGGAGAACATGAAGAAATGGAGGACGAACTGTCCATGGACATGGAAGACTCAGCGGATGAGGGAGACCTTGGTCAAATTTCAGTTGAAAGAGGTTGGGGGGAGATGTCAGAGGAAGAAAGAACGGGTAGCACCTCTATGCCACAAACACAGCGTGGACTTGGTCCGCATGGCTGCGCAAGACACATGAGTGCCTTTTTGTTGCACTACCTCCAACATGACAGTCGTATTGTCAAAATTAGAAGTGATGATGACTACTGGATTGCCACACTATTAGATCCCCGGTACAAGTCCAAATTTTGTGACATAATTCCAGCCATAGAAAGGGACGCACGTATGCAGGAGTATCAGCAGAAGCTGTTACTCGATCTTAGCTCGGCTTTTCCACCAAACAACCGTGCAGGTGCAGGGAGGGAATCTCCCAGTTGTAACTTGACAAACATGGGACGGTCTCGTCATCTTCACCAGTCTACCCGTACCAGTAGGACCGTATCTGGTGCTGGTAACAGCAATTTTATGGAATCTTTTCATAATTTTTTTAGACCCTCTTTTGCAAGGCCACCAGAGACAACAAGTCTGACACATAGTCAACGGCTGGAGAGGATGATACAGGAGTATCTCCAAATGAACATCGATGCCATGACTTTGCAAATGGAGCCTTGCTCCTTTTGGGCTTCAAACCTAGAAAAATGGCCAGAGCTCGCAACTTACGCCTTGGAGATTTTGTCGTGTCCAGCTGCCAGCGTTGTCTCTGAACGTGTCTTCAGTGCTGCTGGGTGTGTGCTGACAGATAAGCGCACGCGTCTGTCCAGTGACAATGTGGACAGACTGACGTTCATCAAAATGAACAAGTCATGGATCCAGAAGGAATTTACAACCCCTGTGTCATCCTGGGGAGAGTAAATGCTTGTGGATTTGGAATGTGCTTGATGCAAATCTAGCTGTGAAGTGTACAACTAGGGCACAAGTGCTGCCACTGAAGGGGTGGGTGTGTGTGGGGCACAATTTTTGGAAAAAAGGGAGACTCCACTTGGAGTAACCCTTGCTTACATTGTTTTTAAAAGAAGCCAAGATGAACAGAGCTGGGATCAGGAAAGACTTTGCTACCTACCCCGGTGTCATCCTGGGGACGGTTAATTATGGCGTATTTTTGAATGTGCTTGATGCAAATCTAGCTGTGAATTGTACAACTGGGGCACAACTGCTGCCACTGAATGGGTGGGTGTGTGTGGGGCCCAATTTTTGGAAAAAAGGGAGACTCCGCTTGGAGTAACCCTTGCTTGCTGTGTTTTTAAAAGAAGCCAAGATGAACAGAGCTGGGATCAGGAAAGACTTTGCTACCTACCCCGGTGTCATCCTGGGGACGGATAAGAATGGCGTATTTTTGAATGTGCTTGATGCAAATGTAGCTGTGAAGTGTCCAACTGGGGCACAACTGCTGCCACTGAAGGGGTGGGTGTGTGTGGGGCCCAATTTTTGGAAAAAAGGGAGACTCCACTTGGAGTAACCCTTGCTTACATTGTTTTTAAAAGAAGCCAAGATGAACAGAGCTGGGATCAGGAAAGACTTTGCTACCTACCCCGGTGTCATCCTGGGGACGGTTAATTATGGCGTATTTTTGAATGTGCTTGATGCAAATCTAGCTGTGAATTGTACAACTGGGGCACAACTGCTGCCACTGAATGGGTGGGTGTGTGTGGGGCCCAATTTTTGGAAAAAAGGGAGACTCCGCTTGGAGTAACCCTTGCTTGCTGTGTTTTTAAAAGAAGCCAAGATGAACAGAGCTGGGATCAGATAAGACTTTGCTACCTACCCCGGTGTCATCCTGGGGACGGTTAATTATGGCGTATTTTTGAATGTGCTTGATGCAAATCTAGCTGTGAATTGTACAACTGGGGCACAACTGCTGCCACTGAATGGGTGGGTGTGTGTGGGGCCCAATTTTTGGAAAAAAGGGAGACTCCGCTTGGAGTAACCCTTGCTTGCTGTGTTTTTAAAAGAAGCCAAGATGAACAGAGCTGGGATCAGGAAAGACTTTGCTACCTACCCCGGTGTCATCCTGGGGACGGATAAGAATGGCGTATTTTTGAATGTGCTTGATGCAAATGTAGCTGTGAAGTGTCCAACTGGGGCACAACTGCTGCCACTGAAGGGGTGGGTGTGTGTGGGGCCCAATTTTTGGAAAAAAGGGAGACTCCACTTGGAGTAACCCTTGCTTACATTGTTTTTAAAAGAAGCCAAGATGAACAGAGCTGGGATCAGGAAAGACTTTGCTACCTACCCCGGTGTCATCCTGGGGACGGTTAATTATGGCGTATTTTTGAATGTGCTTGATGCAAATCTAGCTGTGAATTGTACAACTGGGGCACAACTGCTGCCACTGAATGGGTGGGTGTGTGTGGGGCCCAATTTTTGGAAAAAAGGGAGACTCCGCTTGGAGTAACCCTTGCTTGCTGTGTTTTTAAAAGAAGCCAAGATGAACAGAGCTGGGATCAGGAAAGACTTTGCTACCTACCCCGGTGTCATCCTGGGGACGGTTAATTATGGCGTATTTTTGAATGTGCTTGATGCAAATCTAGCTGTGAATTGTACAACTGGGGCACAACTGCTGCCACTGAATGGGTGGGTGTGTGTGGGGCCCAATTTTTGGAAAAAAGGGAGACTCCGCTTGGAGTAACCCTTGCTTGCTGTGTTTTTAAAAGAAGCCAAGATGAACAGAGCTGGGATCAGGAAAGACTTTGCTACCTACCCCGGTGTCATCCTGGGGACGGATAAGAATGGCGTATTTTTGAATGTGCTTGATGCAAATCTAGCTGTGAATTGTACAACTGGGGCACAACTGCTGCCACTGAATGGGTGGGTGTGTGTGGGGCCCAATTTTTGGAAAAAAAGGGAGACTACGCTTGGAGTCACCTTGCGGTGTTTTACATGATTTTAGAAGGGCGTGCCATGCCTATATCTGTGTCTCCTCCTCTTTTTCCTTGTCCAGCTGTTTTGTTTTCGCATGAGTACAGTTAGGTCCAGAAATATTTGGACAGTGACACAATTTTCGCGAGTTGGGCTCTGCATGCCACCACATTGGATTTGAAATGAAATCTCTACAACAGAATTCAAGTGCAGATTGTAACGTTTAATTTGAAGGTTTGAACAAAAATATCTGATAGAAATTGTAGGAATTGTACACATTTCTTTACAAACACTCCACATTTTAGGAGGTCAAAAGTAATTGGACAAATAAACCAAACCGAAACAAAATATTTTTATTTTCAATATTTTGTTGCGAATCCTTTGGAGGCAATCACTGCCTTAAGTCTGGAACCCATGGACATCACCAAATGCTGGGTTTCCTCCTTCTTAATGCTTTGCCAGGCCTTTACAGCCGCAGCCTTCAGGTCTTGCTTGTTTGTGGGTCTTTCCGTCTTAAGTCTGGATTTGAGCAAGTGAAATGCATGCTCAATTGGGTTAAGATCTGGTGATTGACTTGGCCATTGCAGAATGTTCCACTTTTTTGCACTCATAAACTCCTGGGTAGCTTTGGCTGTATGCTTGGGGTCATTGTCCATCTGTACTATGAAGCGCCGTCCGATCAACTTTGCGGCATTTGGCTGAATCTGGGCTGAAAGTATATCCCGGTACACTTCAGAATTCATCCGGCTATTCTTGTCTGCTGTTATGTCATCAATAAACACAAGTGACCCAGTGCCATTGAAAGCCATGCATGCCCATGCCATCACGTTGCCTCCACCATGTTTTACAGAGGATGTGGTGTGCCTTGGATCATGTGCCGTTCCCTTTCTTCTCCAAACTTTTTTCTTCCCATCATTCTGGTACAGGTTGATCTTTGTCTCATCTGTCCATAGATAACTTTTCCAGAACTGAGATGGCTTCATGAGGTGTTTTTCAGAAAATTTAACTCTGGCCTGTCTATTTTTGGAATTGATGAATGGTTTGCATCTAGATGTGAACCCTTTGTATTTACTTTCATGGAGTCTTCTCTTTACTGTTGACTTAGGGAAAGATACACCTACTTCACTGAGAGTGTTCTGGACTTCAGTTGATGTTGTGAACGGGTTCTTCTTCACCAAAGAAAGTATGCGGCGATCATCCACCACTGTTGTCATCCGTGGACGCCCAGGCCTTTTTGAGTTCCCAAGCTCACCAGTCAATTCCTTTTTTCTCAGAATGTACCCGACTGTTGATTTTGCTACTCCAAGCATGTCTGCTATCTCTCTGATGGATTTTTTTTTTTTTCAGCCTCAGGATGTTCTGCTTCACCTCAATTGAGAGTTCCTTAGACCGCATGTTGTCTGATCACAGCAACAGCTTCCAAATGCAAAACCACACACCTGTAATCAACCCCAGACCTTTTAACTACTTCATTGATTACAGGTTAACGAGGGAGACGCCTTCAGAGTTAATTGCAGCCCTTAGAGTCCCTTGTCCAATTACTTTTGGTCCCTTGAAAAAGAGGAGGCTATGCATTACAGAGCTATGATTCCTAAACCCTTTCTCCGATTTGGATGTGAAAACTCTCATATTGCAGCTGGGAGTGTGCACTTTCAGCCCATATTATATATATAATTGTATTTCTGAACATGTTTTTGTAAACAGGTAAAATAACAAAACTTGTGTCACTGTCCAAATATTTCTGGACCTAACTGTATATGTCCTTGTCACTTTCCCATGTGTTGTGAGTTGTTTGTCACCTTTTGGACACCTTTGAGGGTGTTTTCTAGGTGTTTTTCTGTGTTTGTGATTGCCTGCCATTGTTTCCTATGCAGTTCGAGTTCGGTTCGTCGAACGTTCGACGAGCCGAACTCGAACGGGACCTCCGTTCAGCGAACCGACCTCGAGCCGAACCGGGACCGGTTCGCTCATCTCTAGTCACAACAGCTAATAAGAATTATGTGAAAAGTGTATTATTCAACCATATCATGGCCACTACATGGGAATTAACCCTACCATTGTTTCATGTTCATGGTAATAAAAATCAAATTGACCACACCGTGTATAAACCCTAATTGTGAACCTTTGGACCTGTTTGCACGGTCCCTTATATCAAACCTAGCAAGTAATTAAAAAACAATGTTCTTTAACTTGTGGGGTAAGGTTAGCTGGAGGGGCCATGTTGGTTTACTTGGTAAATGGCTCATCTTCTGAGAAATCAAGTAATTGTATGATGATTAAATGAAATAAAAATGCATTGTTTTTTTTTTTTTGTTGTACCATGTTCACTCTATCCTAAATATAAAGGTAGTAGTAGAATCCTTAATCCAAAGGGTCAAAGGCATGAAACAAGGCACAACATCAGGCCTCTGCACCCTATAAACATGGATACTCTGTATTCAATGTTACAGGAGAAGGGAAAAAATGTTAACCATACTCCTATATCATCTATCAGTATTGTCACGTGGGGTCAAAATAGGTGGAATTATTTAAATAAATGTTATACAACTGGCGTAGAAGGAATAATTGACCGAATCGATCTGTAAGGCACTGGGCAGGGCTGCAACTAGGAATTTCAGGGCCCCTGACTGGCATAATTTTGAGGCCCCCTTGAGACTCCACCTCAGCTCCGCCTCCATCACTGCTCCGCCTCCACACCTCACACACAAGCCAATAAATGAAGTGTGAAGGGGCCCCCTTCTGTTGGGGCTCCGGACTAGAGTCCTATTTGTCCCCCCCCGGTGGCGGCGCTGCACTGGGAGATGAAATACCGGTAAATCTTTGGGATAGTTTCGTCACTAGCAGTGTAGAGACCTATAGACTTTTTTTTCTACATATCAAAGAGCATAAAGGACAAGATCAAATTAAAAAAACTAATACAACACTAAACTGGGAAACTGAAGAATATGAAACAACTGCAACAAACCGCACCAGAGCCAAAACTTGTGAGCACAGACAAACTTTTGATCTTCTCGTTGCAGTAATAGAATAGTTTTCCTGACAGACAATCTTTTCACATTGCAGTTTAATGTCTTGGTTGCCTCCATTTATTTGGTAAGCAGCTTTTTAGTTCTTCGAGCTACGTAAACCTTTTCTCAGACTGTTCTTTTTCATTTCATCCAGCTGATTTGTTTGATATTCTGCTTCCTATGCTGAACATCTACCAAGAATTTGTACGGAATCATCAGTACAGTCTGCAAGTGCTGGCAAACTGCAAGCAAAACCGCGACTTCGACAAACTCCTCAAGCAATACGAAGCCAATCCAGCATGTGAGGGGAGGATGCTGGAGACGTTCCTGACCTATCCAATGTTCCAGGTAATTTCGCTACTACATGGCTAATTCAATGAATGGTAAAACGGCACATACCAGAAAGTCATACTGATACAAATGTATCCATGTATCCACAGACAGTCTAGTTCTAATTCATTTTCAAGCAGGTACTTTATTGTCTATATTTTTATGTGGCTGTTATTGATGCTGGAAGTCCTTGAAAACAGATATTTAGCCACCTGCTAATTGTCTGGTAGCGCAATTTTGTCATGCTGAACAGATAAGTACACCTCTTCCAAACAATAAGGAGTGACCATGGATAATTATTGGTTGATTTGCAGACAAACAGCCTATGTTACCATGGTTGTAGCAGCTAGAAGGTCTATTGTGCCACACAATACAGAATTTTTCTAATCCATATATAGATACAGAGATGGGGAAGTATTCGTTTTATTCCATAATTAACTGCTTTGCTGACTGACTGAGCAAATATCGGTTCCGAGCTTTACTCCCTGCCCTCGCTGAAAGCTCCGATAGCTTTGATGCTAATGGGATTCTCAGTATTTGTAATTCTCGAGCATAATGTAGGGCAGCATAATGATAGGTTTTCTACAGCAACGCCCCAAACAACCACCTGTAGTCCTAACGCCATGACTGTAAATTACTTTTACATTTCATTTTTTGTGGATTTACATGGGATAATACTCAAAATACACTTTTATGAAACTCCTAAACCCTAAAGGGGTTGTCCAAGTAGTGGACTTCTCAATCCCTATCTTTCAACACAGTAAAGTAACACCTATACTCTCGCCTTTAGTGCGGGCACTGATCCTGCAATTTTGGCTCTAGCTCCCCTGGGGATCACGTAACATTGGTCATGTAATCCCTGTGGCTAATCAGTGCTGGCTTCACTGTCCCGTCTTTCAAATGAAATATCAATAGGAGGTGACAGCGCTAACGCAGCTCTCCCTTATTCTGGATGTCAGGATTTGTCAGATGCAGTGAAGCCAGCGCTGATTAGTCACAGGGATCACAGGACACAATGTTACGCTATCCCCAGGGGAGGCAGAGCTGACATTGCAGGATTAGTCCAGGACAGGAGGCACGAGGATAGGTGTTATATTTTTAAGATTGAGAAGTTCACTGCTCAGACAAGCCCTTTAGGGTTTAGGATTTTCATAAAAGGGTGTTTTGAGTATTATCCCATGTATAGCTCCAAAAAATGAAATGTAAAAGTAATTTACTGTCGTGGCACTAGGTTTTCTACAGCAACTCCCCAAACAACCATCTGTAGTCCTGACGTTATGCTGCCCTACATTACACTTGAGCATTACAAATACTGAGAATCCCTTTAGAATCAAATCAAGCAGAGCTTTCAGAGCAGACATTTCTGAAACGGCACCCGCACCGGAGGCGAGAGTATAGGTGTCATTTTACTGTGGGGAAATATAGGCATTTAGAAGGGGTTAACCAAGTAGTGAAAAAAAACCTTTAAATATGAAGTTTCTGTAGCCCTCATCTACACAGTGAGGACTTGGCCTAAAAACTTGCTCTTGAGAAACAAAGATTCTATGAAAGATTTTCAAAGTTACATATGAAGCATTTTTCATAAAATTAATAAATGACATAAATATCCATCTTTAGGGAAAATGATTTGCATACTATGTACTGTACATCTTTAAAGTATGTAATGCAGAAAATGTAATTTAGTATGAAATATAAATATATCATTCTTGTAGATACCTCGGTACATTATAACCCTCCATGAGCTTCTGGCTCACACTCCACATGAACACGTGGAGAGGAAAAGTTTAGAATTTGCTCAGTCCAAGCTAGAGGAACTGTCAAGGTAAGGCAACCGAGCTGCCATCAAACCATGTTTTATGTTTTTAGGGTTTTTTGTTGTTTTTTTTTTTGCTGGTTACATGATGTGACCACTTAGGGCAATAGACTGTTTGGGTACGCTCACACGAGTGAATACAAAATCTGTCCTATCTTCATCCAATAAGTAGGATGATTTTTATCTCATTTATCATCCATATGTTGACCGTTTGCAATCCGTTTTTTTTCAGTGGCTATTATTCATTTACACAGTGTTTAGTTCTACAGAATGGTAATGTATCCATAAAGATTGAAGGCCACTAGGATGGTCCGTGTAGCCTTTGATTTTGTTGATTATTGCAGATGCACTGCCTCATTAAATAACATTGGTCCGAGGATGATCCTTTTTTTTCTTGCATTGCACTCATCCGAGTTATACACACGTGTGAGCAAGCCCTTAGTTTGTAATACATACAACGGTCTTGGTATCCTATCCCAGATCTGCAATTGCCCCTCCAGAGGCTACTTAACAACTAGAGTCTGATTTCTATATCTAGTGGTCACATAATTTATTCTCATGATCACTTTCTCATCCTTTCCTGAGTACATCCTCACTTGCGTAGGGGTAACGCTGAGCAGTTTGTATACGTAGAATGAAGACTAGAGGGGTCTGGCTACTGTTTATCATTCCACCTCACATCGTGATCCCAGAAGTAGGACCAGTGTGACGTTCCCTCATGAAGGCCTTTTCATGGCATTGTCTACATGGTCTTCTGACCAATCTCTTGCTATCTTTGCAACCAAGGCAAAAATTGAACTCATCTCTTAAGATTACAGGCCTCCATTCCAGCTTTCATTGCCATCTTCCTCTGCACCTTGTTAGCCATTGAGTGCAGTGGTGAACCTGTAGCAGGACGTCTGGCTCTTAGTCCAATGTTAATCTGCGATTGTTCCTTGGGAAATCTTCAATAAGAATAACCATGCTTGTTTTTGCTTACAGATGATTGTTTTCTATGTGCCATTTGTTTTCTCAGGGCTTGTAAATGGGGCTTATAATACCATTTTTACTTCCATAAGTTATAGATTTTTCAGATTGATTTGATGAAAATTTAGATGGATCCGCACCTAAATATTTATCAAATGCTGAACGTGTTAAGGGTTCCTTATCCTTGAACTCGAATTTCCTCATTTTCATACAAACCTTGAATATTGGCTGTCTTGTGAACTACAAGTGCATCTCAATAAATTAGAATATCCTCAAAAGTTAATTTATTTCAGTAATTCAATACAAAAAGGCAAATGCATATACAGTATTATATAGTCATTACACACAGAGTGATCTATTTCAAGTGTTAATGTCGATGATTGTGGCTTACAGCCATTGAAAACCCAAAAGTCATTATCTCAGAAAATTAGAATATTATGTAAGACTAATTGAATAATTATTTTAAACTCAGAAATGTTGGCGACTACTGAAAGTCTGTATAGTAAATGTACTCAATACTTAGTCGGGGCTTCTTTTGTATGAATTACTGCATCAATGCGGCTTGGCATGGAGGTGATCAGCCTGTGGCACTGCTGAGTTGTTATGGAAGTCCAGGTTGCTTTGTTAGCAACCGTCAGCTCTTGTGCATTGTTGGGTCTGGTGTCTCTCATCTTCCTCTTGACAACACGCCATAGATTCTCTATGGGGTTTAGGTCAGGCGAGTTTGCTGGCCAATAAGCACATTGATACTGTGGTTATTAAACCAGGTATTAGTACTTTTGGCAGTGTGGACAGGTACCAACTCCTGCTGGAAAATTACATTTCCACCTCCAAAAAGCTTTCCGGCAGAGGGAAGCATGAAGTGCTCTAAAATTTCCTGGTAGACGGCTGTGCTGACTTTGGTCTTGATAAAACATAGTGGCCCTACACCAGCAGATGACATGGCTCCCCAACCCATCACTGATTCTGGAAACTTCACACTAAATCTCAAGCAGCTTGGATTGTGGCCTCTCCACTCTTCCACAAGACTCTGAGACCTTGATTTCCAAATGAAATGCAAAATTTACTTTTATCTGAAGACAACACCTTGGACCACTGAGCAGCAGTCTAGTTCTTGGCCCATGTAGATGCTTCTGGCGTTATCTATTGGTCATGAGTGGCTTGACACACAAGGAATGTGACAGTTGTAGCCCATGTTCTGGATACGTATGTTTGGTGGCTCTTGAAGCACTGACTCCCCAAATTTTTGAATGGCCTTTTCTTAACAATCCTATCAAGGCTGCAGTTATCCCCGTTGCTTGTGCACCCTTTTCTACCACACTTTTATCTTCTACTAAACTTTACATTAATATACTTGGATACAGCACTATGTGATCAGCCAGCTTCTTTAGCAATGACCTTTTGTGGCTTACTCTCCTAATGAAGTGTGTCAATTACTGCCTTCTGGACATCTGTCAAGTCAGCAGTCTTCCCCATGATTGTGTAGCCTACTGAACAAGACTAAGGGACCATTTTAAATGCTGAGGAAGCTTTTCCAGGTGTTTTTTGGTGATTATTCTAATGTTCTGAGATAATGACTTTTGGCTTTTCATTGGCTGTAAGCCATAATAATCAACATTACCAGAAATAAACACTTGAAATAGATCACTCTGTGTGTAATGACTCTATATAATATATGCATTTCCTTTTTGTATTGAGTTACTGAAATGTATTAACTTTTTGAGGCTATTCTAACTTATTGAGATGCACTTTATATGTGGGACAGTAATCAGCTATGTTCATTGCAAAAAAATAAAAACAAATCTAATCACAGTGCATTGTGTGGTTTTCTTTAGGACCTCAAATCAAACTTTAGGAGTTGTCATTGCCTATAAGTGTGTACATTGTAAACTACAGTGTTGCCAGCAATTAGCTGGAAATTGAAAAACTAATGGCTGTATGTAGACTTGAATGCCACGTCCATTGGTCACGCAATATAGACTGTAGACCATTTAATGGCTCCAGAGCTGCATGCAGACTTCTGGAAGGGCTGGAGGTTAAATAAATGAGTAAGTTTAATATTCCTGTCCTTCCAGTTCTTACGATCACTATAAACCTAGATAAAGATGGCAGCCTTGCGCTGGCATGGGTTCATTCCTCAGCCGGATTAGGAGCTTCCTTATGCTTAGGTGCTTCCTTCTATTGATGTTTCTCCTATAGACTACTTCCCTATTAGATAAAGTATTGCCTCATGAAGAAAGCTGGTTTTATATTCTCCCCAATCCTTACTTAGGTCAGTCATCTGATGTATTTTAAAATGAATAGAAAGCATGCTTCTGATCTAAATCAGATTAAAAGATTATTTGCCAGGGTCATTGGCTGATGCACCGGCTCAGGGATAATTAATTCATCAAGCAAATATCGATGCCATTGCATAATACGTTATACTTAAGAGGACTCTACTGTAAAAGTGAAATATTTTACTTTTATTAGCCGCATTATAGAATGCCATTTTTATTCAAAATTGCAGTATGATGTAGAAACAGTGACCCTGATTCCAGTGATGTGTCATTTACTGAGCTGCTTGCTGTCATTTTAATAAGATCACTGTTTTCACAGCTACAGATCTATCAGTTCTCTGAATCCTGAGCGCTATATAACTCCATCCACACCATTGAGTGGCAGATTTCTATGTACATTGTACATTGGCAGAAAGTTGCTGTTCAGTGGTCAAGTTGGGGTTATACAGAGCAAAAGGACTACACGGCATGAGATAACTAGTCCTCTAGTGATAATTTTCTGCAGATAAAACACTTATTTTATTAATGCAACAACACAAAACCCAATAAGTGACACATTGCAAGAAGCAGATCACTCAATGAATGAGCAAAACGGTTGTTCATTGGGTGGAATGATCTTTTATTGCAGAGCAAAAGATCATCATTCTCGGCAGTGCATGGTCCTATGTAAATGTGGCACCCCTGAGGCTCTGGTAGCCACAGGGTACTGCGCCTCAGTTAATGTGCGGTATCCATCTCAGGTAAGAGTGGGGGTTAATCACTGGTGTTCCACATTTCACCCTTTAAATACAGCTTAGGAGCCTGGAGTCTTCACACAGGATGGGATGGCTCAGGGTAGGCAGGGGGGTGGCCATCACGATGCATGGGACTTCCCCGGTCACTGAAGCCAGTCACCTGGGGGGTGGGTTCCACTTGGGGTAGAAATAGGCGTAACACACTTACATCAAGAGCAGACCAGTCGGGACCATAGTTCTGTCAAGACACCTCTGTAACTCTTTGACTTCACTAGGCCTGGGGCTAGGAGTGGAAGCTCAGCCCGGGTACCTAACCACTGAGGGTTCATACTGGAAACATATTCTCTCTCTCTTTCTTCAAACACCAGTGGTGCCCCTTTCCTTGCTTGGGATTGACCGGAGCTCATAACGGCGGTGACCAGTGTGACCGGGCTGGCAGCTGAAGTTGTGAGTAAATGACACCCTGAACCCGCAGAGACTGTATTGACTCATCCTTACTGGCATTGCCGCCCAGTGCTTAGGCGCCAACGGCCATTAAAACCCTCTTCATCCACCCGGGGCCCGCTCGCGCCTGTGGGCAGCGACACCATCCTGGCTGCCATAACATCTGCCCCAGCGAGGAATTCTGCAGCGGCGGCTACCCCCTGGCCGTATTCCACAGGTGGCATCACGACAAACTTTCCCCTACACCTCACTTTCCCATCCCTCTCCTTTAAGCCTCGGGGCAACGGAACCGGGCAAGGCCACCCATGACATTGCCTGACCCGACCTGCGACTACCCGGCAACGAGTAGGTTAACCACCTGCCCCGTGGGGTGCTACAT